>NW_010242209.1:4204-17748 GCF_000690775.1 Eurypyga helias | reverse complement strand
AGGAGGAGTGAGGCAGAGTCAAGTGCTTGAACTAGGAATGAAGGAATTTCTTACTGCTTCATTAGAAGCCAGTACTAGTGGAAAGGATATCCAGATAGGGAAGCTTGGTCTGTTGCCCAGAAAACCTGCTTGAGCATGACATGAGTGAGAGCTTGACAGCCACAGAGAATATCAGGTTGCAGCTCAGGTAGGTGTGTGGCACAGTCCCACCTGACGAGCCATTCAAGCAACACTGAACTGCTGGATGCTTTGAATCTTCCTTGATCCTACAGAGCTGATAAGACCTGTAATGTTTTTGAGAGCAGAGAAGGAAGGAGATGCCCATCAGGCAGGTTAACAGGGAGCATAAACATTAGCTGGAAGGAGTGCTGGAGAGGAAATACTAATGAAAGGAGACAAAGACAGCATGGTCAAGAATTTCAAGTGACATGCTGGGAACCATAGAGAAAAAGTAGGTATAGGAGATGTGTGGATAGCCATCAGTGAGGGGATGGCAGAGGAGAATGCTTTGAGTATGTAAGAAAGGCTAATATGCTAAGGAGAGGATTGGGCGAAGGTAATACTAAATATTTATGACAAAGAAGAATGAGATGGGGACATGGTGAATACTCTAAAAGGTAGCTCATTCAGTGGGCAGGAAGAAGTCAGTCTGTTAGAATGGCTGCAGAAAGGCAGATGCAGTCATGCTGGATAAGAGGAGGAAAGGGGAGAGGCAGGGAGCAGACACAAATATTGGTGGAGGATAATGAAGTGTTGCTTTTGGGTGTAAGAAATTACATAGGACAGTTACAAGTCAGGAAAAATGGGGTGAGGTGGTAGCTGGCAGAGAAGTAAGTGAGGGATTTATGGAATGATCTAGCTCAGCTACCCGGTGACTTGAAAGACAGAATGATGGTACTGAGTGGGGTGCATGTTGTGTGTGTGCCTAAGTGAGGTGGACTTGGTGCTGCTGTGTCTTATGGCCGCTGAGAGGCTCGCTGCCAGCACACTTAGCTCTATCGGTGTTAGAGAAGGGGAGATCCTGTCTGATGCTCTCTTCTTTATTGTGCCATACCAGTCTTAGCTAAACAAGTTTAAAGTGTTTGCTGCAGTCTGAGAAGTAATTTTAAACATTTAGAGTCCTGGATTTGGAGTTACCTTCTGCAAGAGTACAGAACATCGTTAAGGCTCATGTCATCACATTGTAAAATACAGAACAGTCGAACTGTATGTGCAAGAGGTTGCAAAGTTTGTGAATTACAGAGAAAAAAATATTATAAGCAGATTGAAGGGCTATTCCGCTATAAATTATGGTAAAAAACTATTTTTGGTTGTATGGTTTAGTTGTTCTGTTAATCAGTTAAACTCAAGCATTATTTACACTACATACAGGTAAATTATTCTGTATTTCAAAGAAAAAGTATCCATAAATGCATTAAGGAAGATATCTATCACCATTTATCATGTGAACAAGGGGACAAGGTCCACTGTACTTGTGACATGAACGCAAAAAGATCGTGTTAGATTTATGGAAGTCTGTGCTAGAAAACAAAACTCTTCAATCTCCTGTCCTGCAGAGCCCCCTATCTGTGGGCTTATACTGTGCAACTTGATTAATTTGGGAATGTCTTAAATTCTTTTGATTTCCCCACACATAGTGTCCTTGCCAGAAAACAATGTTTTGTCTTCCATACACAGCAGCTTATTAAGCTTTCTTTGTTTTTCTATTAAATAGAAAGTTTTCCTTAAACATCGTAGAACTCTGCAGTTGTAAATTGATGCAGTTGTCATGCGAAGGGAGGGAACTTAAAATATACACAAATGTAATGCAACAGGTCCTGTTGAATAGTTAGGCACTGGAATGAACTTAAGCCAGTTAGTGCTCACTGCTACAGTTCTGTAAGATGAGAATTATTTTTAATGAAGCTAGAATCAATGTTAGTCTTGAGATGGAATGAGACTATTTCTTCTGAATGTGACTGCTCCTAGTCGTTGGCATATCAGTTTCCAGCAAATGTGACACAAATTGTGCCAGGAAAAGCAGCAACAAAAAACTTCAGGGAAAAGTTTATCTCCTGGCTGAAATGACAAAATTATATTTTCCCCTTCCTATCTACTTTTTAAAGTAAGTGTGAGAAAAGGGAGACTTGTACATGATAATTTGCAGACATAGTGAGTGATCATTGTGGGTTTTACCTACTTTTCTGCTTCCGTTTTTATGATGTGTCTACACTGCAGCCAAAAAAAGCAATGCAACCCCTGTAGGCTGCCAGCTCTACTACAACAAAATGTAGTAAAAACAACACAGAACTTGGAGGTTGTAGTAGAAACCTGTGCAGACCTCAGATATATAACTAGGAGATACAACCATGTTGAGCTCCCATCTGTCCTCATGACACTGCTAGCAAGACCGAGCTTACCTAGTGTTAAAGCAGTCTCTGATACATCAGCTTGAGCCACTCTCATAATTCTGTAGTTATAGTACAGGGACTAGGGCAAAGTCATTCTTGGTCTGGCCCCATTTCAGTGGGTCTAATGAAACAATCCAGTGCTGGTGAATGTACCTCTGTTGCTATGCAAAAGTTGTTCAACCAAAAAAATAGCTCAACCAAGGAGAAAGGTTGAACGCTGGACCTTGATCATCATTGTGCAATTATTAGCTTTTTCTTTTCTGTGCATTGAACTGTTCCTACAAGTTCTTTCCAAGATGGCCCTTACATGATCATCTGTAGACAGCTGCAAAGTAGTTTCACTTGTAATCTGGGTCAGACAAATATCGCCCAGTGTCAATATAAAAGCCATGCTGTGCTTTAAATCCATTCTGTGCTGGTACCACTCAACATCACCAGCATTAGCTGTATTTGTTTTTAATTAACTTAGCATCTGTTAGACATTTTTCATCTTGGGCACCTACGAGTGTATATGAAACCTAACCATGTCTGCCTGGGACTTTGAGACTTTGGCAAAGGATGGGTCCCTGTCTCCCAGGACACATTACCTCTGAGCTGGATCTAACCTTTAGGTGATAAGAGAATGCATAGAAGGATAAGTATTCTCTTTCTGATAGTGGCAAAAGAGGATGCTTTCTAGGGAGAGCACATGGGCCTGTCTTCTTTCTATGAACCTTTACACTCCCCTGCCATCTACAACTGTTGTATTAGAGTTTTTAAAGAGTCCATCCCTGTCTAGTCCTTTTAGTATCTCTTAACAGATGTGCTGTCTATGAATTTATCTAACCTCTTTTAAATCCTGCTGATACTGTCTGCTGCCACAGCCTCTGTGGTCAGAACACTTTCTATTTGCTGCATAAAAAAAAAATGCCTCCTTTTATCCTGTTAGAACTTAACTCTTGCAGTTCAATCCAAGTTTGGTATGTGAAATTTGGTAAATGAGAGTTCTGCATTCATCTTATATGTTGCTTTCATTATTTTGCAAATTTTGGTCATATCCCCTCTCCTGCTTACCCTCTCCAAACTGAAGAGTCTCAGCCTCTACCCCTTGTAAGGCAGATGCTTCTTCCTTTAGACCATTTTAGTTGTCCTTTTCTTTACTAACTCCAACTCCACTATGCCATTCTTTTTGATGCAGAGAACAGAATGACACACTGGACTCAGTGTGCGTGCAGCAGAGCTTTTGTATAGCAGAAAAATGACATCCTTTCTGTCTTGTCTGAAACACCCATCCTGGTGATGCCCAAGATTTTGCAGGCTTTTTTGGCTGCCACTGCACACTGAGCCAATGATTCAGAGACCTGTCAACTCTGTTAATTTAAAATCTGTTTCATTAGTTGTAATATCAGTTCTGAAGTCAGCAGCATGCAGACAAGGTTTAGATTGGCTTTTTCTAGATGCATTACTTCATGCCCGTGTACACTGAAGCTCACCTGCCACGCATCTTACCTTAGCTGGCCTTGCTTTCTGCAGACTAGGAAAGGTGCTTGTTTATTCCCCAGGACACTACTCAAGATATTGGCAAAAATATTTCCCATACAGATCTTTTGGAGACTTCACTGATGATTCATCTTCATTTAGAAAAGTGGTCATTAAACCCTTCTGTATAGTATCTATTCTTTAACCAGATTTCAGGCCATAAAAGCATCTTGCCACCACTTCCAATGCAACTTTCCTTCATAATCTTTGATGTAGAATCTTACTGAAGACTTAAAAAAACCCAACCCAAATACATTACTTAGACAGATTCCTTTTGTCTGGGTACCTCCTGACACTCTGTTTAAGTAGCAGCAGATTAATGAGGCAATATTCCACTTCACAGAAGCTGTGCTGACTCTTTCAGCAGCAGCCCATGTTCATCTCGGCTCCCAGTGATCTATGTCTATTATAAACCCTACCAGCAGCAGAAGCCAGAACTGCTGGTCTGTAGCTCCCAGGATCTCCTCCAGTGACATTTCTGTAGGTGGAGGGTTTACATACACCTGTGCTTTGGCACAATGACTGTAAAAATAGGTTTCATGACTTGGCCAGCATCTCTGCAATTTCACTTTTGAATAAATAAAATATGTACTGGTGGAGGGTCGATTAAGTATTTTGGTACCTGGCTAGACATCCAGCTTTGCATATACAGTGTGCTTCTCCAGTAACACACACAGTGCACATCCTGCGTGCCTCAGAGTCTCTGTGTAAAGCTGATATTGCCTTTGGCAACTACAGAATGTCTCTCACTCTCAGCTTCCAGGAGAATGGAAGATGCTAATACACTCATGCTGTTCTTCACCTTGTACTTGCTGTTTCACTCAGTATGTCAGTACTTGAAAAGTGCCAGGCATATGTTGGTTGCTGCATGTCACTCTTGCTGTCTTGGAGTCTTGAGACACATACATTAGATATGTGACATATGCTGAGTGAACTGTTAATGTTTGAAAAGGATTTCTATTGCTTAACATCAACTTTGTGAGTGTTAGCCCTCCAGCTTCTCATACCTAATTCTGTTTGTATCCCCTGACTAGTTAACTCTGTGCACTTAGGAGCCTCCACAGTACATGGAATTTGCAGCATAACAATTCAGCAAATTTAATCAGTTGCTTATCAACCCTTTCTTTGAGCTCTGCTTTGTGAAGATGAATTGACAAATCCAAAATGTTTCCAACCCTTGCTCTCCTGTGCATTCTTTCATCCTTCATCTGCTTCTTTTCATCTTACCGTTTCATTCTTTTTAATTCTTGTTTACTTGTTTTGTCCATATTTTCCCCCTTCTCTGTATTTAAGTAATGTATTTTAATGTATTGACTCTTTCTTGTTTGATTCTTTTCTTTCCTTTCTCCAACTCACTTATTCAATCCCTCACTGTACAGAGTTTGGAAAGCTGACACTTCTAGAACCAAATGAATTAATGACTTAGGTCAGAAGGACTTTAGCCATATATAATTAGGGAGACATGGGTTAGAACTATCTGGCACCCAAGGACACAGTCCAGTTTATTGTTAATGGATGAAAATCCTGAATACCATGTCTTTAGTTGTTCTAAACTAAGTTTCATTTAGACTGGCTGGTTCAATGGCATTTATATCAGTGGAGAATTTGGTGCTTAAATATTCTTTAGTGAATTTGAGTTGTGCTGTGTGTTGTGCTTTTTGTCCACTCAAGCAAGTAAGAAATCTAAATAACTATGTAATGCCTGTATCACAATGAAAACAATTTTCTACAGGTACTGCGCATACCAATTCAGACCTAAGCATAATATTAATCAAGCCTCAATAAAGATCATAGAACTCCTTGCTAGCATGAACACAGTTGAACACAGACCCATTTAACTTAATTTAAAGTGTTGGAACTAAGCTTTTTACTTCATCAAATAGAACTTCAAAACAAATTAGAGATGTAGTAGGAAGGACATACCAGCTGTCTGCTATCTTTTATCCAGGAGGAGCAAAAATGCCTGGCTTGCATGTAAAAATAACATTGTAGCTGTGATGCTACAAGGGTTATAAATGAGGTAAGTTTTTCGGGGAGATATGGCATGTTTGATCAAACTTACTGATACAGCTTGAGAAAAAAAATATAAGCTTGACGAGTATTTTAGGGTGATTTAGAACAATTTGCTTTCTTTCGGTCACTTGAAGCATATGTTTGTTGCTACTGTTTGTTGGAGGGGGAGATGAATAGATGAAGTGAAGAAGGTTTTTTTTCAGATTCTTCTTTGCATATAATGTTATTGTATCTCTAATGGTTTGATAATCAGGGTTATGCAAGATATATTTTCTTAGGATGATGTCATAGTGCATAAGCCTCCAACAGAGCTGATACAGTCATTTCACAGAGGGAGCTACATGATGTAATTGCCACCAATACCACATGGGTCAGTGGCCCAGCAGGTTACATTCAATTCATATTTCATACAGCATTAATATGAGGTTTTTAGGTGTTTTTACGCCTAAAGATGTCACAGTGAATACTTTTTTTTTTTTAATTGTTCAGATGTGTCATTTCAGATCTGATTTTTGTTTTGGTTTGGGTTTTTTTTTGGGGGGGGGTGTGTTAATAGATTCATTAAAAATGTCATAATACTTTTTAACCTTCTGGGTTTCTACCTGCTTTCCCCATGTTATAGCCTGATACTACATTATAAAGATTCTAGATATAAAGATACTTGAAGGATTTCTTTTTTTCCTCCATTTTCCCAGTTGTTAGTAGAGCCTTTGGCTTTTACCCAGTTACATTTTACTACTGATCAATCGAATAAGTAAATCATGGACATCTACATTGAAGAGTGAAATCCTTCAAAGAATTTGAAAGATAAGAAGAAACCCAGATACTCAAGTCAACTGGTAAACCCAGTTGATATGGGTTTATGATGATATAGCCCATCTGGCATTTCCTGTTGGCATTGACTTCTGCTGTGTTGTACCTTCACAATCAAAAAGGCCGCATTGTTTCTGTCTCATAACGTAATTTTGGTAGGGATACAATTCCAAGTCAGTGGCACTTGAGCACCTAAGAAATGCATAACCCATTCCAGTGCTTCAGAAAACCCCATTCTGAAATTGGAAGGTGCCCTACCAGGCATGCCACAGACCCTCCTGGCAAATGGTGACTTTTGACATAACAGGTTTCCGAGTCATTCTGTCAGCAAACAAATAACACCTCCAGTCTTAGTGAAAATAAACTATTGTAAATGTTAGATTACCCTGGCTTCAGTGTGGTATCAGGAGAATGAGTGAGAACCAGAGAGTGAGGAGAGGGTAGAAATGAATCATGAAAAAAACCATGGCAACCTTTAAACCTGGGGTTTAGGTTTTTTTGGGGTTTTTTTTGTTTGTTTGTTTCTTTCTTTCTTTTTTTTTTTTGAAGAAAGGTTTCTAACAGATACCTGAGACAGAGAAAATGTGTAGCAGTACTCTTAACATTCTCAGGGGGTGTGACATCAGTTTTCCTGCTTTTGTATTCAGTTTTCTTTTCTACTGACAACAGATCAGTATTTTTTAGAAGATGGGCATTGGTAAAATTATATGATTTTTTTATCCAGGTATTTCAGTTTTTACATTTATTCCTTAACTCTGGAAATTTTGATTTAAAAATGGGTAGTGGATGCTTGATGTCTGACTTATGAGTTTAGGTATATACAGAGAGGTACAATATTATATGTAAAAAGGGTTCCATAATACTGAAGGATGTTTCAAATGGAGGAAAAAACAGGAGGACATGCCATCTATTATTTGTTGTCTTTTTAAATGCTCTTTGTTCATTTATTTTTCAAGGATGAAAGGGAATCCATTGTAGGAGTCTACCTGGACTTAATGAAATAATTATTAATTACGATCTCAGCAGGTTCAGCATTCATCTCGAGGGAAAACATTCTCACCCTCAGTCTGAAATACCAGACAATACCCTGTTCTGTCACCACTAGCCAGTTTTCTGCATGCATTACTCAGCGTAACCATCTTTCTATTCTATTAAGCTTTTTATTACTTAATTAAACCAGCACATCATCCCAGAACCTCTCACCTATTGTTCTTTTCCTTTCCCCTCTAACTTTTGAGTTAATTTAGAGACCACAAGTGTGAAAAGTTACTGATACTTCTCTGTGCCAGGTATGGGGCAAATAGATACCATGAAAACATCCCCACACATGTCTGCTACTGCATAGCCGTTCTGTCCCATTGCCTTCCTTCTGTCAGTTCGACTCTACTAACTAGTAACTTGTCGAAGGATGTAAACAAACGTAAGACCACATCATTATTCCCTCACTCAGTGCTTACTGAGGCTAATTGCTCTTTGAAGTCTTTAACGGTTTTGCCTAGATAAAGATTGGGTTAAGTAAGATTCGATCCTCTGGAACTAAGAATAATGGAAGTAAAATTGCTTCCACATGCAAATAAAGTAGAGATTGAATTTAGAGTTTTACAGAATTGAGTTGGAACTTTTATTTTCTGGTCCTTCCTTCCAGTCTTACCTGATGAAGGGTTGTTGAACAAATTCAGTTCTGCCCTACTGACTGATCCCTCATTACAGACTCTTCTCTTATTAACAGCACTCCTCTTCGTATGTGTATTCAGAGGACACAAACAACTCTTTGCACATGTTCAGTTGTACTGATGTGTTCTTTTTGCCCTTTTCTTTTTTGGAGTATTTTCTCCCCTTTCCACGTCTTATTTATTTTCATGCTTCCAAGCTCCCCTGTTTCCGAGATTATGCAAACTAAAATTTAAGTCGTTCATGTTTTTTCTCAGAGATTATTGCTGTTGTTATCCTCTGCATATTCTTCAGGTTCCAAACCATAGAGGCCTAGAAAACAGAAATTTTATTTCACATTCAGCGTGTGATTGTAAAAGAGGGTACCTGTGCTGTGTGGGCTGTAGAAGTACTAGGATGCCCATTTTGACTTTTCGTTACACTAAGGAAAAGATCAGCAGCATGTTCCAGTGGCATCTTTCAGTGTTTCACATTCTTTTTGAGTGACCAATCTCAGATTAAGAAGCTTTGCAAGTGTGGAGTATTTCTAAATTGCTTAGTCCCCGATGTTCACCAGGGCTCATTTCTTTCAATGGCTAAACTAAAAATGAAGTCCTCCCCTAATGGACATCTCCAGGTTAGAACATATGTGGAGAACAAGACAGCTCCCAGCATCAATAGCCGTTATTAAAGCTTCAGCTGCAATGGCTAATGTCAACACCCATTTGCCTAGCAAGCCAATTTACTATAAACATGGGAGTAACACTGCTCTTGTTGCATTCTTGCTCTCCAGTGATACAGTCTGAGTACAAAATCTTGTTCCAGATTGGTGGCCTGGTGTGTGAAGCTTTCTGTAATGTCCCCATAGATAACGTGTATTCTCGAAGTCTTGAGATTATTGTCCAGTAGATATTGCATTTAGGCTATGGGAATGAGATATTTGTTTGTCAGGAGTTCATACCCTAAAGTATCAATGTCAGCACGAGTTTTGATGAAGCTGGCATTGCTTTGCAACTCAAGTGTAAATGCCATATGAAGAGCTGTGGATACAACCATACCTATTAAAATACAGGTGCAGTTTTTTCTTCTTCTCACTTACAGGAATCATAGAATCACAGAATGGTTTTGGTTGAAAAGGACCTTAAAGATCGTCTACTTCCAACCCCCCTGCCATGGGCAGGGACACCTTCCACTAGACCAGGTTGCTCAAAGCCTCATCCAGCCTGGCCTTGAACACTCCCAGGGATGGGGCATCCATAGCTTCTCTGGGCAACCTGTTCCAGTGCCTCACCACCCTCTCTGTGAAGAACTTCTTCCGGATATCCAATCTAAACCTCTCCGCTTTCAATTTAAACCCGTTACCCCTTGTCCTGTCACTACAGGCCCTTGTAAGAAGTCCTCCTCTAGCTTTCTTGTAGGGTCCCAAAGATAAGGATTGGTTTTCTGCTTCTATTTACGTACATTGAAAAGATACAAGCATTACTCTGGTCAGATTATGTATGTATTTAAATTATATAGAACACATTATTTGATGTTGAATTAGGATTAAGGAAATTCCAAAGATACAGTAGTTAAAATTAAATTTAAAAATAAGAATATAGGGGGAAAAGTGGAAAAGTAATATTTTGTTTAAAGTACTGTCATCCTGTTATTCAAATTGTACTTTCTGTTTGGTAAACTGGATCAGTTATACTCAGATGTGAACTGGATTTGACATTCATGTTTCAAAATTGCTTCCCCAATTTCATATATTTGGTTTAGTTGTTTAAAATTACATTAAGATCAGTTTGACACTCTTCACTTGTGAGCGTGTTTAATCAGAAGTAGATTAATATTCTTATTTGTTATTCATGTCTGATTACTCTCATTTAGGTGGTCACAGTTCTTTATGAAGTAGCTGGATTTCCTGAATAATATATGTAAAAAATATTCTGGAAAAGGTGACATTCAGATTTATCTCATCAACATTTCTTCATGATATTTCTGGATATAAATGTGCTTCTTCATTATTTTTGCCCAAGGGTCCTTCAGGCAGTCACTGTCCATTACCTTGGGGCAGAGCTACACACTAAACCCTGTTGCTTTGGAAACTGCTTGCTAATCAAATGCTTTAAAATGCAATTAATTTGTTTTCACATTGAATAAAGAATTATCCTGTACATTTCCTTCCCATTTTGATCTTGTGCAAACTTTCATGTTCGTTTAGATAGCCCTCTTTTCTTGCCCGTGGTCTGTCCACCCAGTTGTAGTGAATTTCCTCTTAAATGATAAGAAATAAAAATGGCTTACTCCAGAGCAAGGGGCAAGAACAGAAATTAGAGGAATGTAAGGATGTTGTATTCCATTTGATTTTTATGATGGAGTCTCTGATTTCTTTGGGGGTGATTGCTCAATTTATGCTTTTACAAGAACTGAAATCAAGTGATTACTTTGAAAATATGTCTTGACAGATACGGCTGTGCAAAATGCAGTCTCCATCATTTCCTCACACCTATTAACTGTAGTTTGTTCTCTTCAGAAGAAGAAAGGGCTATCTTCTGTTTAGATAATGATATTTTTTTACCTCTGATCTTTTTTTTCAAGCAGAGACCATCCAATAGAAAAAATGGTTCTACCTGTAAGTACAGACCTCCGCCTCATGAAGTTCAGTGATACAGAGCAGTGTATATGGTATGAAATTTTCTAGTCTGGCCTGAACATAATAGCTAATATAAACCGCTTAACTTCTGAGATATTTTTTTAAATTCCTATAATATTTTTATTATTTAGTTATAATTAGCAATTTTAATAGTATTTCCTTCTCCATTTAGTGAGACATACTTCTTTTTAAAGCCTTATTTATTGCCATCTTGCTGATCTCTTTCTGGTCATGGCACTAATTATAAGATAGAGGTATCCTTCCTTCATTCAATAACTTGCAAGAAAAAGTGATTTAAAGAGAGACACAGCATAGAAAACACATAAACTGCTACCTAAATAAGCAGTTAGAGAACAGCAGATGTTTTTAGATTGCATTGGTAAATGGTGCAGTGTTATAGACCAATCTGTACAGTTAATGCTAATTGTAATGCACTTTTGTCAAAACGATGCTTTTTCTTAAAGTTAATTTCTGATTTATTTCATTTTTCATAGAGCAATTCTGCAAACCTAGTGTCTTTTGCATTTCAAGCCTGCTAATGGAAAGCTGGATTCATTTGAGTGTTAATCTGGCTCAAGTATATTAAAACAGACTTTGACATGCTTGATGGAAAAGCATATCAGATATTTACAGAAGATTTGGGTTTTTTACTTTTTGATGGTATTGTGGTAACTTACTTGGCTTGCTATAAACCAAGCAACATTCAAGATCTTTGAGTCTGAAGTTCTTGAAATTCTAATCTCATGCACTTCTACAGTCACATAATGCTGTTGTCTTTGGAAGCTTTAAGTGTTGAATTAGAAAGCAAATTGGATTTTTGCCATAGAAAATAGCATGATATTTTTGCCATTTGATTTCTGAAATGCTTCATTTTAAAATATGTGTTTCTAATGTGTTTTTTTAAGCCCTCTCCTAAGACCTTTGGGAAGAAGCAGTGCTGTATTTTCATTGTGTACAGTACCTGGGAGAGTGGAGCATTATTCAACATGAGAGTGCTGCCACAGTATCAATTGTAGCAGTTCTGTGAAGTAAAATGGTTGCTTTTTAAATAAGTCAGTTTATCCTACTCTGTTCTTCTGGTGTCTCAAATGTCATTTTGTAGGCCATTTTTGTCCATAATTCAATACAGAACAGAATGTGGTAATATAATAAAGGGACTCATAGGAAAGAGGCAAATAAAGGCAAAAAAATCCCTGAGACAACAGTGACAATGAAAGCAAAATGTAATTAACTCATTTAAAATATTAAAGAGATATTATGCTTATGAAGTATCAATATTTTTCTCCATCCACAACACTGAAAGTATACATACACCACACATACACAAAGTGAGTTTCTTATCACAGTTGCTCAAATTTAAAAGAAACCCAAATGCAGTTAGTCTGGGCCTACATCAGTGTAGTGCTTGGCCCATTGATTTAGCACACTTGACTTTTTACACACATTTTTATTTACAGCTGCTCAGACAGCTCTCCCACTATTAAAGTCTAGCATTTCACAAACTGTATAACAGCACATTTATTCTTTTCAGATAAACCCTTGTTCAGAACATTTCTTTTTCTGTCCTGTTTTCTTGGAAGAAAACAGTATTATGCAAGTGCCTACATCCATACAGCAGTGACAGAAATAGAGAATATTGCTCTGACTTCACCATACTCCTGGAAAAATGAACTGAAAATATTCTCTTTGTGAGACTGCCAATCTGACTTCTTACAGTTGCTTGTACAAACACTGGCTCTGACCAAGGACGGCTTTTACTCATACCCCCATCATCAGTCTGAAATCATCTCATTAGCCTAATGAGGGCAAAGATGGGCGAGAGTTAACAGAGCTGATTTGATCAGCAGGCATTAGAGTTGTTCTTGCCTGACAGTGGTGAACAAATACAGGCTGTGTACTGACAGGCAGGTCATCTCCAAATTTCAAGATGAAGGAAAAGAAAAGTTCAGTTCAGATTTTCACCTGACTTCTTAACACTGTGGTTCTCTGTATTCCCTTCTGAAATCTTTCTTAATACATTCTGATACTATTTAGATTAAAAATGTCATTCACATTTGGATACAGCTAAACCTCAAGTGTCCCTTTCTGCCAGTGTTCCGTTATCACAAGCATGGCTCTGTTGACTAAGATGAAATAGGGCTCTCTTATATTACTAGAATTATTGGTAAAACGACCTTCTGCTATTACTGGAATTGAAGTACTGAGAGATATAGTATAAAAGTTTCTGAATACTTGAAATCTACAATACGTTGATAGGTAATTTTTCTCTTTATTGGGCTATACCAGGCATTTTAAGCCAGAGAGGAGTTATTTTGTCCCTTGACTAAGATGAAATAGGGCTCTCTTATATTACTAGAATTATTGGTAAAACGACCTTCTGCTATTACTGGAATTGAAGTACTGAGAGATATAGTATAAAAGTTTCTGAATACTTGAAATCTACAATACGTTGATAGGTAATTTTTCTCTTTATTGGGCTATACCAGGCATTTTAAGCCAGAGAGGAGTTATTTTGTCCCACA
>NW_010242209.1:0-4181 GCF_000690775.1 Eurypyga helias | reverse complement strand
GAAAGACAGATGTCAAGTGAGGTGCAGTAATCCTGAGACAGTGTTGGCTTGGAAAGCCTCCAAATTAGTCTTACTTTATTTTAAAGTCTGAGGTCATCAAACTTGAGACCAGACCTAAACAGAGCTCCCTTCTCTCTCAGATGGTAGGTACAAGTTGTTCTTCTTTTCTGCCAAGACAGTGACTAAGAGCCAGACTGCCCTTTAGACTCCCACAGCTGGGGAACGCGGCATGACACTGCTCTGTCTCCTTGACTTGGCCTTTGATGCAGGAGAGATCCCGACTCTCTCCGCTTCCCTGCAAGGAGAGACACTGGTGCGGGAAGAGGAGGTGGGAAAGGAGCTGGGAATGAAAACATGCTTCAAGTGTTATATATTTGAAAGTCTTCACTGCAAATCTGAGTGCGTCTTGGAGGAAGAAGATTACAGGCCAGGTTTGAAAAGCTGGGTCAGAACTGCATCAACAAATCTCACTTTTTTTGTTACTTCAGGCCTGATTTTACAGTAGGAGGGGAGGCAGAGTGGGTTGTAAGGCTTTTGGTCACTGACCATGTTATTGGTTACACAGCTGTAATCTTATTCACATTCTGCCAGCCTTACATTTTCTCCCTTACCCATCCCTGTATGTGTTAAAACTAGTGACTCAAAGGCACAGAGATGTTGATTCCAGTCTCAGTTTTCAAATAAATTTTCACTCACAGGCCACTTTATGCCAGTATATTTCTATATAAGTATATATTTACTGTGATATTTTCTGGAATGGGAATAGATTCTGAGTACACCATCCTGAAGTCAGAGAGACCAGGTTACCACCAAGAATTTATCATTTCCTAATAAGAAAGTTGGTTTCTGTGCTTTTCCTCAAGAAGATACTTTCTGAAATATTTCAGGATTCAACAGAGATTAAATTAATATAAAAATGATAGAATGTAGTAGAGGATTACACTATCTCAGTGATGCAACTTCACAGCAGTCATTTCTTTTCATACTCCAGAATTTAAAAAAAAACTTCAAATGCCTCTATTTTAAAAGAGTTTTCCCAAAGGAGTAAAGCAAACACACAGGACATCAGTGATCTTAAATCTTCATATGAATCTTTGTCTACAGTCTGATTATGGCAGTATGGTGACAAGCTGCTTCATTTTTGCCTGAGTACTTAAATATTATTTCAGCCTTTTCAAGCTCAACCTAATGATAGAGGATTGTATCCAGGAAGAGAGATAGAGTTGAGGCCTGTCAAAGATGCTTTACTTGCTTCAAGAATATACAAGTACTCAGTTCACAAAAAACATTCTAACTAATCCTTTTTTCCCAGCAGCAGCTGGTTACAGAGACGTTTTGCCCACAGTGCAGACGCTCTCACATGTGCTCTTACCTGCTATTGACCCTATTCAGGCCAAACTGGTCCAGGACTGCAAAATCCTCATGAAGATATTTTCTATGAAGGTTACCTGAGGAACGTGGGTAGGGAGACTTTTGACAGTGCCAGCCTCCTCTATTGTTCCTTCACAGATACATGTGTCTCTCACAGTTGGAATTGGAGACTTCAAAAATAAAGTAATAGTAGGGGAAACTGATATTAATCTCCATAGGCCCCATTAGCTCAACAACTTTCTTAGTCTCCAAAGTGTGATAGCAGGGTGCAAGAGAGGTTGCTATAGTGTTAGCTTGACTTCCTCTGTATCTTTTAGTCTTAGCAGCTATGCAAAAATGCCAACATAACTCAAAAGTAATTGTTGTGCTGTGATAATCAGAATTGCTGCACTTTGTCAGCTCATTAGGAAGGCAAATACATCTCATTTGCAAAGGAACTTTTTGGCTGATGATTAAAGTGCAGGACTGGAAGTCAGTTACTTACGAGCATGTCTACATCTCTGTAGTGTTTGGGGTTCTTCTATGTCTTTTTTTTTTTTTTCCTAATTTCTGTGAAAACTTCGATTAACCATACTGTGCCTCAGTTTCCTTTGAGGTATCAGGAAGATAATATGTTGGAAGCATTTGACTGACATATTTAATGTTTGTCAGTGTTTTTAAGGTGTTAAGATAAAAGGGTGTTTTGAAGTTCAAATTGCAGAGGCAAGCATGGCTGAGGTAGAAGTGCTCTATTCCTATTTCAGTGTCAGCAGCTGTCAGTCTTTTAACCAACTTTTTGTGAAAGCCTGTCTGGCAGCACTGGCTAATATTGTTTCATTTAATTTATGGGGAGAAACGTAGTTTGCTAGGAAGCCATTGATTACTTTCCTTTCCCCATAGGAAACATATTTTTCTGAAGCGTTTAAGGAACTCTGCAAGTGGGACATATCATACATATTTTATATGAGTAGTCTGGGTAAAGCATTGATATTTATTGAGATAAGTGCTGCATATAGGTAAATTTCAGCTGATTTAGATCAAGTAGTTAATGTTTAAGCTCAAGTGCTTTAAACTCCAAGTATGCTAAGGCTATACCTATCTATCCTTCACTCAAAAGTCGTTGTTTGTAAAGATGAACTCAAGATGTACAGTTAAGGTGTCTTTGTCCCTCTTAAGCCATCCCCTTTCTCAGGTCATCAGCTATCACCTTTATTGGATGGAAGCCTTTCTTCCTTCAAAAGAGAGGGGTAGGGAACAAGCTGTTCAGTGATCCCCCCCTTCTGACTTAGCCTCTCTGAGTTCAGCTCATGGTTTGCAGCTCTGCAGACACACTGCAGGAATAACAGAAGTGAGTCAGGGTGCTTGGCAGACCCTTCACATTATCCTCTGTCCTCATACTAGCTTCTGTTTCATGGGTAGATTCCTTTGGCATCATCCCAACACAAGTGCAAATGAATATACCTACAGTACCTCTTGGAAATCTGAAGAAAACAGGGAAGGTCTTCATTAAGCTTAATGAATGAACTCTTAATTTTGAGTTTACACAGCATTAGAGGGAAAAAAAGGTTTTATCAACCAAAAGGGATTTCACATCAGGGCAAATGATATGTAAATTAATCTTAGTCTATTTTATCAGAGGCTTTTTCATCATATCTTCGTCTGTTGGGAGAGGTTGGCAACTGGTGGAAGCTATTAATCTTGCATTGTTTTCACTGTACCATATCTATTTTTGAAAAGTTACCTTTGATTTTGATAAATTACTTTGAAGAAATAGTTATAATTTATTAACAAAAATCTTTTCCAACAATCCACAGTGAAGAGCGTGTAAATGTGCATGTTTGTGTGTACCCATACAGTCTTCTTGTTACAAACCAAACAGGTTTATAGCTTCTGCAGGGATGAGTTCAGCTCTGTGAACTTCATGTGCCTTCTAGGTTAGTATCTTGTAGGAATAAGTCAGTAGGCCACCCCATGAGTTCACAGGTCATATTGACTTTTTACTGTCACATTTGAAAGATAATAAATAAATTCACAGTTTTAACTTTAAACTGTCCATTTCAATGGACACTGTTTATAATAATTACTGTTAGTTAGCAATGTCTCATGGAATGCAACTAGTGATTTCCTATTAATTAACATAAAACGTTGCACTCTCTTATTTTTGTACCCCTAGAATTTATCAATTCTCAGGAATCTGCCTTAACCTCTAAAAATGAGGCAGGCTAGGAGTACAAAGACACCTGAAGACCACTGTCTTTCCAAGCAAGCAAGGTAAAAAAGTAGCTTTATCAGCAGCAGAGATAAGGAAGACTAGGAAGCCTAGTATCCAAAAGAATTTGGTCTTCTCAATGAATAATTTGATCTAATTCAGATGAAGATTTTTGCTACTTGGAACATTCCTAATCTACTTTTTTTTTCACCGCAGAAATTTATTATTGCTGAGTAATATCGCAGCTTTTCCCTTGAAGGAGAGGGAACACTAATGGAGACTCTTCTTCACTTACTTATTTTTGTAATTAAGATTTTGCTGAAATACATATCTACATTCAAAAATTGTAAGGAGAAAGACAGAAAGATGTGTGTGCATACTTATGCTTGCACACACTTGGACCCTGAACACCCCATAATCTAAGGGATCCAGGCTAAAAATTAAATGTGCAGCATTAACAAAAAGTGTTCTAAAGCAACAATAATGTTTATTTGTCTAACATATTTCTTGCCATCTCTGCTGAAAATCTTTAAATTGGTGTGAAGATAGGAAGAACTTCCACATTCCATTGCCCTTCTTTGCCTTGAGACCTCACAAGACAGAGTCCTGCACTTGGGTCATA
>NW_010242208.1:0-10844 GCF_000690775.1 Eurypyga helias | reverse complement strand
GGGCAGCCAGCCTTTAGGAACTCGGGCTCACCCCTGCACCACCTACGTTCAACCCCATAAGCTTCGATTTCAGCTCTGTAACGCTCACTCCCACCCGAGCCAGCTCCAACTCACCCCTCCCCGTGCTCCTGGCGCACACGGGTGGGACTGCCCCCTCTCTACGCAGGGTTCTCCAGGGATTTCACTGCCCATACAAGAGCCCCTGAGCTGGCACATCCCCCACAGGGAGTATTTGGTGCATGGAAAGGACAGGATCCTGCAGTGCGATGACAGGAGGAAGGCCCCAGCTCGACACAGCCATGCACCACTTTATTTGGATTAAAAATCAGCATCCTGTGAGTCACAGGGCCTGCGGGACATCCAGGTTAAAAGAATGGTTTTTTGAGTTGTCAGCTCTCAGGCTTCCCTTGGGAACTTTCCCTCCTGGTTGCTGGTGTTGCCAGAAATTTGGCTGAACAGAGGCGAGGAGAGGGACACCCCGCACCCCCATGTGAGGGTGGAGAGGGCAGGGCCCCCCTCCTGGCTCACAGCTTTGGGACACACAGGACTCTGCCGGGCGGGCTGCTGGGGTCAGTACTGCAGCGGGAAGAGGCAGAGACCAACAGAAAACTGTTTTCAGAGGTTCTTTTTTGGGGGGTGAGAAACTGTTTTGCCTTGGGGCACGGGAGTGAAGACAGGTTTGGAGGAGGGACGTGGGTCTGGCCCACGCACCAATGCCACCAGGAATTACACCTGCAAGGAGATTCCCAGATGGAAAGAACGAAGCCAACGAAGGAGATTTTAGCAGCGAGAAGCCCTCAGAGCTGGCTGTTGAAGGGCAGCTTCGGCACTGCCCCACCCCGGGCCAGGAGGGCGAGGGGTGCCCTCCCAGTCAGCCCACCCAGCTCCCTGCCCACTGCCGTGGGAGCCAGCGGCCAACAGCCTCACTGACCCTTCTCATGGGGAAACGAGCGTGGGAAATACTTTGGTGCCTGCGCCGGCAGCATGGCAGTGCCAAGCGTTTGCTTCCTCCGATGCAGATGGGTGCTAGGGCCGATGGACAAAGGACGGAGAGCAGGGGAGAAGGGCTGTGACGAGTGGGAGCCAGCAATGATGTCCCTGCTCCCCAACACAGGGCGGTTTCGACTAGGCTTCTACAACAACTTATCTACAAGATACATTCAGCAGCGGCGTCGAGTGCTGTGGTTGGAGGTAATTCTGCTTGTTTCCTTTCCCTCCCCATCTTCGACCGGTGGGGAAGGGAAGGCCACCAGCTCCAGGGCACACCTTTGTCTTTACTTTGTGACTTGATGGATGGCATGAGCCAGGTAACCTACGTTGCCCGACGTAACTCCCGCCACAGAGATTCGTCCGTCCTTTGTCATATAGATGGAGAACTCCTTGATCAGCCGCTCCACCTGGGATGAAAGAGCAGAGTTCAAACCGCCGGCCAACCTCTACTCTCTTAGCGGAGTGCAAATTTACTCAGCTTGCCAGAACTGGAAGCAAACCGGGAGCCTGATGACATGGCATCCCACTGCCCACAGAGCCAGCAGCTCTGTAAACAGAGAGCTGCTCCTCGGCTCCCGGGCAACACACAGACACTGCAAATAAACCTTTAAAGTCACCTCAGTGATCCTGACGTGGCCTTAAAGGCACCAAGTGACTGCTTCCTTTGACAGATAAGCAGGCTCTACCTGCTGTCAACCTCCACAAGCACAGCAGTGAGCAGAGAGACATGAGTCCCCACAATGCTCTGGTGCTGCAGGCTTGAAGGATGTTTCCTCTGGAGGAAGAATGGCCCATGAGGACTCGTTCTGGCACCTGCAGCCAAGATCGAACTGACAAGGAGCACAGATGACACCATGAGGTCACAGAAACTGTGTTTACCTGCTCGGGCTTCAGCCCTGTGAAGCAGAACATGCCGATCTGGTCAGTGATGTGCTGCCAGTTATGGGAGGATCCCTCTTTCTTGAGGTTGGACACCAGCTGAGTCCGCATGCTGATGATCCGGTCAGCCATGCCCTTCACCTCCACGAGCCTGAGAAGCCAACCCAGGAACCGCTTAGAACAGAGCTGGGATGCACCAAAGCTGCTCCCCCCCTGCCCCTCATCTGCTGGGAATCAACCCTCTCCAACTGGAAAGGCCTCATACCCCAAAAAGTTGGGGGATGCAGATGAGCAAAGACCAGGGAGCGTGAAGCTGTAGCTCCAGCTGGGGAGCTGCTTCTCTCTCCTGGTACCTATTTATTAAACCCAGATAAAATAAACTGCAGATAAACAAGGAGTGTGGGGGGACCTCCCAGCACAGGCAGACATCCCTGCTCCAAGGCAGCACAGCTGGGAGACGTCTCCACTGGGCCCTGAATCGGGCACAAGCGTTGGCCTGCCAAAGGCACACAGCTCCCAGCAAGGCCACGGCACGCTGCCAGCCTTTGTTCTGCCAGGCCAGCTGCCGGCAGGGACTCGTCACCGAAGGGCTGGGAGAGCAGTGCAGGTTGATGCCAGGAAGCAGGCTTAGGGCATGAGGGTTAAATTCCTGGGTCTAATTCCCAGGGGGCTTATGCCTCCACTTCCCCCGTGCAAGACATATTATGTAGCTACGCCTCACTCAGTCTTTTCCACTCCTTGGACAGGCAGCTCCTGAAGCCCTCAATCCCAAGGAAGCTCTGTCTCCTTTACAGTGTTTTCTGCCATGGTAACACAAGGGAAACCTGTCTGTGTCAGGCTGGACCAGTACCAGCTGATGCCAGGACACAAGAAGGGATTTTTCCAGAGGAAAGGAGTGGCCCGTGGTTCTGACTATAGCCCTGAAGCCATGAGCTGCCCACGGCAGCAGCAGGCTGTAAGCACAGAACAGGGCTGCCACGGAGAGACCTCATCTCGCTATTGTGAGCGTTAGGGGTTCCCTCTTACCACTCCTTCCGAAGGTCGGGGGTGTTCAGGATGATGGAGGCGATGCGGGCTCCGTTCAGGGGTGGGTTGGAGTACATGGGGCGGATGAGGATCTTCAGCTGTGATTCGACCCTCTTGGCTTCCTCTGCGTCGCTGCAGATGACCGTGAAGGCACCCGCACGCTCTCCTGAAAGAGAGGGGTGGTCAGGTCCCGGCCTCTGTCACTGGATACCCAGGGCTGGAGCAGGACTCCCTACTCACCGTACAGCCCCATGTTCTTGGCGTAGGACTGTGACAAGACGATGTTGATGCCCTGCTCGATGAAATACCGTACAGCCCAGGCATCCCGGTTGATGTCCCCACTGGCAAAGCCCTGGTAGGCCATGTCGAAGTACACGAGGAGGTTTCGTTTCTGCCAGCAAAGAGGGGAGAGAGCATCACAGGAGCTGAACACCCCTCTGGGGAGCAGGGCAGCAGGCTGAAGAGAGCTGTGCAGGCAGCAGGCTGCTCCGCTGCAACTGTTCTCTCAGAAATAGAGCCATTCCCCTTGGTTTGCCAAAGAGAAGGCAGCCCCAAAACCCCAGCTCCCCACCACACATTGAAACAGCAGGTGAAAACCCTCACAGTGCATTTATGGGATGTGCAGTCTGGCCCAGGAGGCAGAAGTGGATTCAGCAGTCATAAATTATTTAATTTCAGTATTTTCTGTACTCTCAGTTTCCAGGAAAACCAGCTGGGGACTGTGTGAGCAGGTGCCAGCCCTTCTGGTGCCTCCAGGTGGATAACCCAGCTATGCTGCCCCTCAGCCAGGAGACCTGCAGCCATCTGCAGGCCAGAGGCCACTTTGATATCCACCAATTCTCAGGACACTACTAAGACCAGACATCCCCAAACCAAATTTCACTGGCTACAGCTTGTGGGAGTGGCAGGGAGGAAGAGAAGGATGAAGGAAGGACCTGTCTCTGTTTCCAGCTAAAACTTGTGAGGAGACACCAGGCATGTGAAAGATCGTCCAGCATTTTTAATACACCACCACCAGGAGACCCTCTCCAGCTATCACAGCTCACTTTTCAACCCTGCTGCTCTCCCTTCAGGTCTCCCTTCCCCAGCTTCCTGGGAAGGTGCCAGAAGAAAGTTCAATGGTCAGCTTGAAGCTTTCAGGGTGCACTTGCCCAGCTCCTGTCTTCACTACAGGAACATGACACCCAGCCTGGCCTCAAGGCAGGCAGTAACCTTTTGTGCAGTGAAGACCAGATACCACCCATGAAAGCCCAGGAACGGCACAGTGTCCCCTGTCCACCCCTGGGACACTCACCTTCACCACAGCCGCCAACTCCTTCCATTGCTCCTGCCGGGGATCCACCCCAGTGGGGTTGTGAGCACAAGCGTGCAAGAGGATGATGCTCTTCTCTGGAATTTTCTACGGAAAATGTTACAGAGAATGAATTATTAATGACATCTGAGCACTGTCCTCAGCAGCCGAGATGAGACTCTTGCCCTAAACAGCTCTGACAAGCTCCGCAAGGCTTCTGGCCTCGATGTGGTGCCTTCTTTAGGCTAAAGAAAGAAGACCATTCCTCTCCCCAGATCACCTCCCTGCTTCCAAGTGTGAAAGGCAACTCACGGAAATGTCATCCATGGCTCCAGAGAAGTCAAGGCTGCAGGTCTTGGGGTCGTAGTAGCGGTAAGCCTGAAGCTGCAGGCCAGCATCACGGAAGATGGGTGTGTGATTGCCCCAGGATGGTTTGGGTAGGTACACATCTCGGCTAGACTTGAAGAACCGTTGCTGATCAAGAGGAAGACAGAGTGTTCAGCCAGGTTGAACAGATTAAAGCAGTTAGAAAACCCCAAAGGTTCAGCTCTGGTCAAAAGATGTCCTTTCCTGCCCCCACTAGCCAGTAACTCACCAAAAAGTTGGCTCCAATTCGCAGAGATCCAGTCCCAGAAATACCCTGGACAGTGACATACTGCAAGGGAAGAAACAAATACATGAGTCTGAGCTGGCTGGGTGAGACACAGGGAACAGCCCTGCCAGCCCATCGGCGTTAGCGCATGCAAAGAGGCACGTGGGGCTGGAGGGGACCGCACGGGTCAGCAACTCCAGTTGCAGGGGAAGGAGTTGGAACCTCTGGCAAGGTTATTTCCCCTCCTCCGGAAGGTCTGTTTCACCCAAGCACTCATGAGGAAGCAGTTATCCTTGGGCCTGACCAGCCTGCAGGTCAGAGGCGTGAGCACCTGCCAGTCCTTCCACTTTTCCTGGGCACCCACGTACCAAGCGTGCGTCAGAGCGCGCTGCCCACCCCCTGCTCCCCGGCTCGCTCCTTACCCGGCCGCTCTTGAAAGCCTCGCTGTTTTCACCCAGAGCCAGTTCTGCAGATGCCCGGGTGAAATCCGCTAGCCCTCCGATGGGCAGGTACTCCTTGTCCATCTTCTTGGATGCTATCATGGCCTCCGCCTGGGAAGGAAGAAAGACATTGCCGTGGAGAGGGTGGCGGACAGCTCAAGGATGCTTCTCTTCACATCTTGCTCAAGAGGGGCAAAGGTGGGTTTACACAAGTTTCCCTTCAGAGCTCAGTGAAAGCCAGGGCAGCAGTAAACATTTTGGGTGACACTCTGCTTTTACCACGGCACAAGGTCCCCAGCAGCCACCAGAACCCTCAGTGGGTGCCAGCATCGGCACAGCAGAGCCAGGAAACCCAGTGCCAGGGGAAAGCACCACTTCCAGCCCATTACAAGTCAACACTGCTGCACAAGGACACATGTTTCTTTGCCCAAGCAGGAATTGTCTGGCAAGAAGGCAAGACTGGACTGTTCAGCAGAGATGGTCTCTATGCAGGGAGACATCCCAAAAACAGGTAGGGTAGCAAGCCCTCTCTAGGGCCTCATCATGCTGGGAGTGTTATTGAACTAGGTGGAATGGGTTAAAAAACATAATCCAGAAACCCCAGCCAATTTTGAAAGCAAGCTGTCTGAAAGCTAGCTCACCCAACCCTGAAACACGGGTCCCCCTAGCTCTGCTAATCTCTACTTCTTTCTAGCAGATCCTGCATCAAAAACTAGTCCAAGTCCCTGCCTAACACAGGATCAGAGTGGCAAAGACCTATGCTCAAGAAAAATGCAGTGACAGGGACATCTGGAGCACTCTGAGAACCCTAACCCTGCTCCCAGAGAGGCAGGACAGACCCTGGCAGCGTTCACATACCACCAGGAAACCGTTCCTGCGTCACCACACAGGCTCCCCGGTTGTGACCCGGCTGCAATACATGCTGGCACAGGGGGAGTGAGGGCAAGGGATGGCTTTAAACCCCATGCTGATGAGAAGCATGGATGACCCTTCTTCCCTGGGAGACCAGCCAGTCAACATGTCTGGCAATGGCCTGTTTCTGCACTTACAGCCCTGAAAGGCTCCGTAATCCCCTCAAGGGCAGTGTCCACATCCAGCTCCCTGGGCTGGAGTTTTAGACTGGCTTATGGGGAAACTGGTACCAACGGCTCAGCAGAATTTCTAAGACTAATCCATTAAGGGGACAATGTCAGCTCTTTCCACCCATGTGAGCTGGCCCAGGGAATGTCAGCCTATCCAAGAAACACCTTGAAGTTCAGAGGACAGCTGGGTTGGAGGGCTTGTGGAAGTCAGCAATGAATTAGATTTAACCAAATGGGAACAGGACACATATTCCCTGTTTTATCCTCTACTACTTCACAACTGTCTCTGTCTCAAAAGCATTAGTACTGCTAAGGAAGACATCCAGGAACACTGTCCTGCTCTGTTAGAGACCAAACTTATTCTAAGGACCAACAGGCAAACCTCGCCTAGAGGCCTTTCCCCTCCCTGACCCCCCGCAGGGTGCCCGACACCTGGATCTGGCCCTGCCCTGCAGCTGGCACCAGGCTCACCTTGCGAACACAGCTCAGGACGTAGGGCTTCCCGTTGTCATCCCGGTACGCCCCCACACCCAGGTTCATCTTCTTGGAGTTGGTGTCGCGCTTGAAAGCTTCCGTCACCCCCAGGATGGGGTCGGGGGGACCCATCTCCACATGGGACCACCATGAGCTGAAGGGAAAACAAGCAGCTATTAGGCTTGAGAAGCGAGCAGGGACACCACAGCAACATGGCGACAGAGAAAACCCCAAGAGAAACCTTGTCTTTAAACCACTGAGAAAGGGACAAGCAGTGCTAAGAGAATTATCCAGGGTCAGAAAAAACCCACAACTCCTTTATGCTCCATGATCTGGCGCTGCATTTTACGATGCAGAGTGAGCAAAGAGCCTGTTCGCTGTGGCCGAAGATACCTGCACCCCTCCAAGTCATTAATGCACAGAAACGGCCTGCTTGCCTTAGGTGCTGACACAGAAAGGCCCCAGAAACCAAGCCCGAGACCCTTAGGCTCTGACCAGCTGCCGTCTCTTTGCAGCCAAGCGGGACTGCGTAGGTTACGCCCCCCCAGGGATCCTTGGGCAGCCAGACCCAGGCAATTGCATGAAGCACAAATGCAGAGCCTCTTCCAAACTCCTGGAAGGGCTCTTGTGCATGAAAACTAATCTGCTTTTCTCGCAACGTTGGCTGACTTCATGGAGGTATTTCCCTCTCCTGCCCTACAAACGCTGCCTCACTTGGAGAGGGACGTCGTAGCCACACGCTGTTTTCCTGGAAATCGCACAGGACACTTTTTCCCAGTGTGACAAGCTCCAACGGGAAGGTGCCTTCCCTCACTGTCAACCTTCCTGTGTCAGGAGGAGCTTTGCTCCCTGCTCGCCAGCAGCCACTCCGCAAACCTCCTGCCCCTGCCCTGCTGGCAGGACACCCTGAAGACGGAGAGGCTCTCTTAATGTCAAGGGCAGACCAGACCGTGCTATAAAAAGAAACCCGTTATTCTCCCTTCGGCCACAGCCTCTGCCCAGTCCCACGGGGGCTTGGAGATAGCAGTGCAGTGGTTTTCCACCTGCCTGACAGAAGGCTGCAACTGTAGCAGCCCCCTCCTCAAGAAAGATGCTAAAGACAACTACTCAACGGAGCTCTGAGCATCCCGATTCACAGCACCATGCAGGCACCTACCCAGACCCCTGAGCTCGGCAGGGGAGGAAGCCTGCAGCACAAGGTAGATTGGGTTTCTCTCCTCTGGGGCAGGATTCAGTCTTGATTGCTAAAGGCAAGACAGCTCCCACCACTCATGCTGCCACTATCAGCTGCACAAAGCTCTGCAGCCCAGGAAGGCCACCTGGTGTGAAGATAACATACTTTCCCAAGCCGGAATGCTGTCCCGGGGCTGGGTTTTGCCCCAGGCAATGCAGACAGCCTGGAGAGCCAGCCACATCTGCTGAGTGCTCCGTGTGGTGACAGATACAGCACATCTGAAGGCAATACAGCCAGATGGGTTAAGGAAGCTCTAACCCAGAACTCAAAATCATCTCCCCCCATCCACTCTGTCCCTGTGTTGGGTCCATTTAGACCCCGTTTACTCACTAGATAAACAAGCTTTGCACTCGTATGTGTATGGAGATTGCATCTCAGGGAGCCACAAACATCATTTGACCTCTTCAGGCTTAACTGCTCTTCCCTTAAGTACTGTGTTTTGGAATAAAAAGCCTCTGTTTCTCCTCCTGACAAGCTCTGTGGCAAAAAGGGCAGCAAACATGTACGGCAGAGCCACCTCAGGTAGTTTAAAAATGGAAGATGTGCTTAGCATTTCCTAGACCACTAACAAGTCTTAATTACCTCTCTGGTTAAGTACAGGATCAACTCTGAAAGGAGGATGAGTCAGTCATGCCAACAACACACACCCTGCAGAGGGACACGGGCTGCAGCCAGCGGGAAGGGAGCAGCCCGTTGAGCCAACCTGAGCAGGACAGGCCACGAGGGCTGCTGGGGCAAAATCCTTCCACAGGTTCAGGCAGCATGCAATGCTGCTTTGGGAAACCTCTCCCGCTGCCTTCCTGGCAGTGCAGGCGTGGAGAAGAGGCAAAAAAACTATCACCCTCTGCACAGGAGTGTGACTTTCTGAAGTTTACCTGGTCTAAAGTTATTCTGGAATCGAGGGCTGCAAGAGTCTGGCCATCTATTTTCAAGAGCTGCTGCTTTGGAGATGGTGACAGCACCTCCTTTCTGCTGGGCTTTTCACCAAGCAGCTTACAGTGGTTTGGGTATTTAGGTCCCGATCCTGCAAACACTTAAGCAGGTCACTGGGCTCTAGTATGTTACTTCTGCAATTAATGCTGATCCTGTGGGCATTTACCTAAGCTGCAGCACTCCGAAGAGTTAAGTACTTTTGTTCTGAGCCAGGTCTTTCTATCAGCTTAAGGGTAGGTTTAGGACTGATTTTCCCCTTCTTAGCCTGAAGGTTTTGGGGTGAAGGCCAAAGAAAGGCTCCTCTGCTGTTTCCAGGGAGGTGAGCTTGCGGGGAGACAGGAGAAAAAAGTCCAGGCTGAGTTGTGCAAACACATCAGGATACCCAGGAGATCAGAGGCAAAGCCTTCTAGATGGGGGTTTGGGAGATCTGCTCAGGATCTGCGGCCACAAGCCCTAATGCACCACTCCTCCTAAGTTCCCTAACGCTGTTGCCTCTGCACTGCGTTACATTTTATTCCCATCAACTAAAAGAGCATTGGACTTGAATAAAAGTCAAAGTTATAAACTGCACACCCTCTCTGCCAGGCTGGAGGTGTCTCAGTGCAGCAAACCCAGAGCCTGGATGCTGAGCAGAGCCGCTATTCAAATAGTCTCCGTACTCTTCAGCCAGGCTGGTCTTCCTCGACTGTTTAATGCACAGCTGCAAGCGCAGTGGGGTACACGGGACAGAGAGAGGGTCGGGAAATGCTCCAGGAGCTGTGTAAACCAGCAACACTCTTAAACAACGTACGTGGAACTCACAGCCCGAGCTGCAGAGACTCGGCGTGCTCATGGACTCAAGCCAGCCCAGAAAGCAAGTTTTCCTCTAGGTAAGCAGGCGTTCACAAGTCCAGGGAAGGCTTCCACTGTGAAGAGGCCAGTCGACGTTCCTGGACGTACAGCCATTCAAGATACTGGATTTCAAAACCTCTGCCAGAGCCCTACAGCAGATCTGCAAGCCGGAGCACAGCTACAGCAAATATTTACACAAGAACAATGCCAACAGGCAGCTGGCTACTACGGCCCTTTCAAGCCTGAAAATTCATTGCCCCAGTGGGCTGCGGTGAGCTTCCCGCTGAGAAAAGCATTTAAAATAGTTGTCTCCTGATGTGAAGACTGAGTTATCACCTAAATTAGCATTTGTGTGTCAAGGGAGCCATTTTAACCATTCCGCATCTCTTCACCTCTGTCCTGATTTCAGGAAGACCAATCCCAGCACAGAGCAACTGTAACAACTCTGAGCACCACGTGAAGTCGCTGAAGATAAGGGAACACAAAACTGCTAATCACTGCTTGGCATCCCCTATCTCAAGATAAGAGTCACCCTTCCGGCCACTGAAGTGCACAAAGGCTCTTTGCTTAGAGATGGTCTGCGTCCCTTTTAGGTGACCTAGATTCAATTTGGTAATTTGCTTAAGAGCAAAGCTATTCCCAGTGGGTTTGCATACCTTTCACAGGCCTGCTACAGTCCAAGAGCAGAAAATACAAGTTCTAGATACCTGCCCCGCCCTACCTGCTGAGAAGAGCCAGAAAGCGGCCTCAAAAGGAGCAGGGGGTGGAAGCATTCATCTCAAGGCAGCGAGGGGTCATGCTGGACAGAATATGGTTAATCAATATCTCCTAACCTTCTTTAGCTGCTGGAATAGGGAAACAAAAAACCCCACACTGCTTTCTGCACTGCAAGGGCTGGGAGCTGTTCCTTAGAGCTTCCCGAGCCAGGAGTCAAAGGGCTCCGGAGAGCAGCAAGACCTTGGCCTCTGCTCTTGGCCACCTGATCCCGGTGGTGTTCCCAGGCAGCGCTCTCGGGTCAGCCCGTTGTGGAGCTGTCCTGGGCTCTCCACAGGGCTGCACCCTGTATGCTCCC
>NW_010242207.1:0-37966 GCF_000690775.1 Eurypyga helias | reverse complement strand
CGGCCCCATGGACTTGTGAGTGTCCTTGTGATTATGCTGCGTGTTGCGGCCTTACTGCTCAAAACTAAAAGTCAACAAAGCAATATCTGACCTGATTCCATCAACACACTGAGACGTTGTCTGGGACTCATTTGATTATTTAGCCAAGAAACCTCAGAAAGATGTAAGCGGAAAGAAGGGATTCGTGGTAGTTAATCTTTTTGGAAATAAAAGATAGGTTTTGGGGTGTGGCTATAGCAAAATCTAGATGTCTGTCATGTCCGTAAACTGGGAATTGAGATCTGGGTTCTCAGGACAGTCAGTAACTTTACATATATTGTCATTGTGCATTCCTGTGCAGTAACAGCTTCAGAGACTGCCTGCAGCAAGTGGTTACTGCTCACCAAATGTCCTGGGAGGTGTGTCAAGCTAAGTAGTGAAATCACCAGTAAGCTTTTTAACTCTGCTTTACCTGCTCTATCTCCTGTTTAGTGACCATCAAGATGTTTCATGTGCTCTGGAACAAAACATCTGGGGAGAAAGTTAGAGAGTAGCTTCATCATACATACATTGTTCTTTTACTAAAACAATGACAGGAACCCTTAGCTGGAGTCCAGGGAGCTATGTGGCAGAGACTTGGAAAAGGCAAAAGGATACCAATCCTGCTCTGAAGAGTCTAGAGTTAAACCAACACTGTTAACAAGGAAACAACTCTCATGACAAAGCATGACAATACAAAGCTAAGATCTGAAACAGCATTTGTGCAGCAAAGTGGGACTTAGGTTCCAAATCATCTTTGTAGATCTGTACCTCCTTGTACGTTAACAAGACACTGAGTTTTGGGGAGGTCAGAAACCTCATAGAAAGGTCCTGAGTTCACAGGTGAACCAAGTATCCAGGATGTCTGTCGAGATGTCTGTTTGAGGAGGGCCACGAAGATGATCAGAGGGCTGGAGCACCTCTGCTATGACGAAAGGCTGCGAGAACTGGGCTTGTTCAGCCTGGAGAAGAGGAGGCTCCAAGGAGACCTCATTGCAGCTTTCCAGTATCTGAAGGGGCTACAAGGGTGCTGGGAGAGGACTTTTTACAAGGGTCTGTAGTGATAGGACAAGGCGTAATGGGTATAAATTGAAATCAGGGAGGTTTAGATTAGATATCAGGAAGAAATTCTTCACAGAGAGGGTGGGGAGGCACTGGAACAGGTTGCCCAGAGATGTTGTAGATGCCCCATCCCTGGATGTCTTCAAGAACAGGCTGGATGTGGCTTTGAGCAACCTGGTCTAGTGCAAGGTATCCCTGCCCATGGCAGGGGGGTTGGAACTGGATGATCTTTAAGGTCCCTTCCAACCCAAACCATTCTATGATTCTATGATTCTATGTACTCGTTGTCAGTAGTGAGGATGCACATGTATCCATGAACTGCCATGTCTATAGGGAAGGTAGAGGTGGATGGAAACTCCAGAGGAGGCTCTACCTTTTTGTCCTCCACTTATCTGCTCAGTCAGTGAGTGTGGATGCCCATGAATGTGCAGTGAAGGTGCAGAACCCTAAACACTGATATTTAGCCTCTGGCTCCCTTTCTGGGGGTTCTCCTGTGAGTCCCTTAGAACGCGTGCTTTGCAGACTGCAAGTTAAATGTAAACACTCCCTGTGGTCCCCCTACCCCTTCCTCATCTTGTTCTGAGAGCAGTGTGTTCAACAGTTAACACTCTTTTCCTATTACTTGACATCTTTGATCTTTTTTGGGTAATCTGCAGCTGGTGTGGATGTGTAAATGCCTGGAACAAAGCCCTTGGCAACTCCTGCGACATGACACTGAACTTCCAGAGGGGAAGGCATTTTTCTACTAGTGGGAAGATAATAGATTTGGATGTTAGTTGCATGTAATATGGGAGAAAGGTGTTCATATATTGAACAGCTATAATGATTCAGGGGTGTTGCCTTCAACAAGGCCAGCACAGAAAACCCTTTTGTGGCATAGTCTCTTTTCTCAAAAGTTTGCAGATTTTCCCAGGAAGAATGTTATCTGCCCTGTGCTCTTTTGGATCGCATTTGATGCAGACACTGGAAATACAAAATGACTATCCCTGGTTAACTGAACCAAGACAGAGTTGCTTTCTATATTTTTTTGAGGTAGGTGTATGCCCATGCTGCTTTCGCTCCTTTTATTTTATAAAGTCAGTTTTATTTTAAATAGCTGAGGCTACAATTTTGTTTTCCTAATTGTGCATCCTGCTTTCTCTGATTTTAGTAACTCTTGATTATGGTGCCCCTGAGTAATCGTTCAAGGTAGATTGTTAGTGTAAGCTGCATTGCAAGGTCTGTGTCTATTCAATGTGTTGCTGGCTATAACAGAGGCCCCAGACTAAGGTCAAAATTATTATGTGGAGATTAAACTGTAGAATTTAATTATGTATTCTGTTGCTCCTAGTACATTTATTAATTTAGCAGTACAAACTGACTGGAGCTAAACAAGCAGGGCTGATTAATTTGCAAAGACATCTAGGTAACAGATTGTGATCAAAGTGGAGACCTGATCCTGTTAGATTGAAATGTGTTGTTTTGTGCTACATGAAGGACATAGAGCAGCATGGTTTATCTTTATCAATGCTTTCCTCTGAAGGAAAGGAACAAGCTTGCAGATATAATCAGCGCTGAGGCAATGCCACTCAATAATTACCCACTGTCTCATCATAATCCCGGAACTAAGCCCCTGCCCAATCCATCTGGGACACTTTTCCATCTATTGCACAGCTCAAGAATACGTGTGTAAGCTATTACCTCTGGTCGTGCTATCTGTCCCCTGAGTAAAGATTCATAGCAGTGACCAATTATATTGCAGGGGGCTTCTCTTTCTTTCTGTCTTTTTTTTTCCTCTTTGCTGCTGAATCGTCCTGTATTTCTTAATTATAATAATGGCATATTAGTGCACTGCTACTTTGGGGTGCAAAAACCTACACAACTACAAAAGCCACTCTACTTTTCACTTGTAAAGCCAATGTTAGAGTAATAGGGATGTAAGAAAAGCCTGTATTTGTGTGATCAGACATCTGAATGCAAATTGAATGCTACAGGTAGAAGTTACTGTTCTTGGGAGGGTGAAAGGGACACAGTTTGCATGGCAACTGAGATTGTGGAAGATCACAACCTGAAATCCTTATTTGTAAAAAAAGATGGGAGGGGAGGCAGTGGCCAAAGCATGGGTTTGAGATGGAATCTTCTCAAAAAGGACGAAGAATGGGCCAGGATCCCATTCTTACAGGCTGCAAAACTGAGATCAGCAGTGTGCCAGCAGCTATTCTGGTCTACACACCTTGACAAGGACATATCTTCAGCCTATGGCCCAATGGTCCCAGAGTTCAAGTCAGTATATAGAAAGGGGAACAGAGGAGCTTCAAGGAGCTCTTTTCCTTAAACTAAGCAGGATCAACAGGGACAGCTGCAGGGTCTTGGAATTCAAGACACTCATTTACCATAGATTTAAGAAGGTCTCTTGAGGTGTTCTGTGTTGATAATATGGTGATTCTCATGTGCTAGGCAGAGAAGAAAAGGGGAATGAGGAAGAGATGTAAGTGGCTTGAAAAGAATGAAATCCCAAAGGATTGCTTTATGTGATTGCTAGTGAAAATGTTTTGTAGACACGAATCAGATTTCCTCCCCAAGACAGACCATCGTTGAGAAGCTGCTGTTAAGTCTAGTTCATGTCTGTAAAGTGTTGGAGTTCAGATGAAATGCTGTGAAGCACAGTTCTGCCCAGCACTATTGTCACAAGGGCTGGATTCGCGAGATTACTCTGGATGTCTTTTCACCTGTTTCCTCATGTATAGCTGTGGAAGGACATAGACACTTTTCCCTTCCTTTTCTGTCTCACCCCTGAAGGAGCTAGCAAACATAGTGATAACGAGCTGAGCAGTTACTGGTTATCTTATGAACGGTGGCTTTTGGCCTCAGTGGAGCCCAGGGCACAGAGATCCACAAGGACTATGTGGTCTCCATAGGCAAGACAGACAAAATACAGGGATTTAAATAGAAAGCCTGAGAGGTGGAATGTACCAGCTAACAGAGCAGGTCAGTGCTAAAGCCAGGGAGGCACTTCTAGCCTCCCAGTCTAGTCCTCCTCAAAATTCTTGGCATTTAATAACAGAGGTATTTATACCCTAGGAATGCAGTGAGTTTAGCAGAGGAATCATATTCATGGGGGTGGGACTCTTTCTAGATGTGCCAGTTTACGGAGAGAGCAAAGTGCAAGGATGTACACTGAATTGATCTCTAAAGAGCATAAAGGAGTGGGATTTTTTTCCGAAGACCAAGAGATAAATCCATACTGTAGTTCTATAACAGGTGGTCGTTCTTTCAAGGAGAAAGCTGAACGAGGCTGCTGAATGCTAAGAAATAAAAAAATCAGGTAATTTATTTTTGTGCGTCGTTTGAGAATTAATCCCCTAACTAGAAATTCCTTCTGAATTATTTCCGCTTCATTCTGAAAATCTTGTCTATGCATGAAACTAAGCCTTTTTTTTTTTTTTTTCTCAGCAGAACTACTCACAAAAAGCATTCTTTTGTCTAGATACCTTTTTTGGATGCAACTATACATGCTGCAGAACAAACATGCAGGCTTTCCAAAGGACTTATCTTCTGCAGAATGAGATCTTTAGAGATCTGCAGTTTTATTATTTCTAAAATGATTTACTGATAGAAACGTGCGTCTGGGGGAGTAATTTTTCCTTTTCTGATTAATAACCCTGAAAATGACAGGCGCGGTTATCACTAGCCATGGTCATGGAGACTGGCTAGACCTGGTCCAGATGGTACCATGTTGGCTAACTTCCTGTCAATACTCTTAACAGCTTACAGATAGGTTTATCAGGAATGTGCAATAACTCAGTCTAGACAAAAGAGTCTATCAGGCATCTAAACTAACAGAAGGAAGACAGGGGATATTCCTAATTTTCATTTATCAGTTTGGCTGCCCACTTAAGACCTGGTGGGAACTGTTTTCTGTGAAACAGAAATTGTTTGTTACTAGCCAATGCTGAATGCTACTCTTTGGGTAGAGAGTATGTTTCACCCTATTTTTCAGCCTCAATGTCAAGGTTGATTCCTGCAGAAATGAAACTGCAATTCTCAGGCCTCCCTTCTCTCCCCATCAGTGTCCCCAGTGGCAAATTTGTCCTTGTTGAGGAAAAAAATCCTCCCCACACCGGCCAGGGTAAAAGTTGTCTTTGATGAGAAAACAACCTCCTTTGGGCTTCCAAACATTTTAATTACCCTGAATTCTTACTTTTTATGTTATCCATGCTCATGGGGTTCAAAGTAGGCCACTATTGGTTTCCATGTGCTGGGGGAGGTCCCCCTTGTCTGTAGGAATGTGAGGAGCCCAGTAAGTCGCTGGGGACTGGAGGTTTGTTCTAATCTAGCTTTTGGTTTTGATATTCACAATATACCCGACGTTGAAACACCTCAGTGACTGCCATCGTCCACCTCGTGGCCAATGTAAAACATCAGTCTGCTTGGAAAGAAGGCTAACGATGATGCTGTCCCCTGCTAGAGATTCTGTTTTGAAGTCTCTGTTTAGTAGTCTTTTCAGCAGGCTGAGGGGTGATCAGACAGCACTGTGTTGTATTGGCTGCCTTAGGTGAAATATTCTGCATGAATCCTGTAGTCATGGTGTTTTCAATATGTTGATGTCTTTGTCTTAAGACTATTGCATCTTCTTCCCATTCTCATTCAACCAAACAGCTCTGGTCTTCCTGTTCTACTCGCTGCTCATGAAAAATAGTGTAGTAAAATATGTACTACTGCCACATATCTTCAGCTTTATTTCTTTTAAACCTCCCTGTTCATGACAATCTCTCTCATGACTGAGATTCCTCTGTGATGGAATCAAGGACTCCTCCTTTTATCATGTACCTTCTATAGGGTCAGATGGGCCCATCTGCAGAAGATGCAGGCTAGGATCAGTTTGGATAGCAGGACAGGCCCCTTATTCCAGAGTATGCCTCTGTCTCTGCCATTTGATAGAGCTGGGCTGAGAGTTTGGGGTTTTTAACTTTATTTTATTATTAGGCTTCATGGTTGAGGGATATTCATAAATGGTTTATGATAATTTATCAGCCCACTTGGGTGAATATTGAATTCTGTATTTTACATGGCATGTCAATTTCCCATCTGTTGTATTTGAATAATATACAGAATAGACACTATCACTCAAGTAATCCCTTTACTACCAAATCAATATACAGTACATATGGTGCTGTTTGGCCCACAGATATTTATTGTAGGTCTCTTTGGATAATTATCTTCTAACTCCCCCTGTGTCCTGGTTCCGTAAGCCCTGATCCTGCAACTGCATATGTACATGACTAGCTTCACACGTGAGCAGTTCGGTCATGTTTACCCAAGTTTTATTGGTAAAATCTTCAAAATCTTCTGTTCATGGCATTTTTCATTTTTCATAGAATAATACCTGTGATGTGATGGCTGGTTGTTGCAGATGATGCTGATCTTTTCTGTGCTTTGCCAGTGTTCTCTCTTCACACAGATTTGCATGACATCTTCCACTGGAAAATAGTTTTAGGAACCTTAGTTTAATGAAGGCAGGTGCTATTTTTTCAAAGAGAAGACAAATATCTTGGTCAATAACCTGACCAAAAAATACCTCACCAGTATTTGGTTGGGGGATTGTTTGTAAAAGGTTGGTTATTTGTGAGTATTGTAAAAGAAACCTGTACTTCAGCAAATGTAAGTTGGGACTGAATTCTAACGAGGCATCTCTAGAAAGTGCTCAGCTATAATATTGGTATGGGCAGGTGATTTTAGCCCCATGGTGACATTACAGTTCCTTCGCCAGGTCAGTTTGGTGCCTCAGAAAAATGGTTTCAGGGCTGCATTTCCCAGGAAGCAAATATGAAGTATTTTAGGATGTGATTGAAGGGCTGGCAATATTTAGGAGATTTAAAATATTTTCTGTTTCCTTTGGTAGAAGAAAGCGCTCTCTACATGGCTGCACCGCATGGAACTGAGATTTAAAGAACAAACAGCCCAACCTGGACTCCTTCCTGCCCGAGGGGATTCTGTGGGAGGTAGAAGTCACAGAGTCTTTTCCTGATTCACCAGTGCTTAAGGCTGCTCAGCAGTGTAAGGAAGATTGATTTTATTTGCCCTCCTCCTCAGGGCATCAATATGCAATTTGACAACAAGAGCATAATAGGGTCTGGGTGGGAGCCTGGAAAGTGGCGGGTGAGACCTGGCAAGGCTTGAAGGGACAGTGGGTAGGGCTGGAAGTGGGACATCCGGTTTGAAATGCATGGTTTCGTTAAAAATAATTGACTTTATTGCTCATATTAATGCTGTCTTAAGAGATGTTGTCCACCGTTTCTTGTTTGCACGCCAGCTGACTGTCTGTGTTCTGCTCTCAGCAGGTTTCAGGAGCTGTGGGAAGCTTTGTGGGGATGTGAAGAAGGTTAAAAACTTCAGAACTTGGGTGGTATTTCGGCAGGGCTGGGGGAGGCTCTTGCTTGCAAGATCCTGGGCTGACAGCTGCTTCAGGTAGTGGGTTCAGGACCCTGTTATTCCTCCTTTTCTTTCTCATGTAATCTTGCTGTGCTTTGGTATTTTGAGAAGAGACTCTGCAGAGGTTCTGCCATTAGACCGTTCAGGCACAGAGGTATTTATAAGAGCTCCTGCACTAACCAGAACTTTAGAGGCTGGCAGAGGCTGGGGGACAGCTGGCTGCAGAGCTGGAGAACAGAATTAGACCTCCCTCGTGCTGGAGGTTCGAGAGAACTGCACTTTCCCATCTCATTGCTAGAGGTGGGCTCTATCCCAAGTAGGATAGATGAGAGTGAGAATGCCTAGTGGGTTGTTTTGGGGAGTAGAGCTGTAAAAATGGACCTTACTGCATCTTCCATATCCAACTAGGGCAAGCCTCGCTGACGCATGGTACAAGGGTGAGGGACTGATATTTGACAAGCGTGCTGCAATGAGGGGAAAAACTTGGGGAGAAAGCTGTAGATCCTGGCAACTCCCATGACTGCTGCAGCCGGCTTGTTTTCTGCATTAGAAAAGGCTCCCAAGCGTGCTGTAGGAACTGAGCTTATGCTGTCAACCCCTAGAGAAAAACATCCCTTTGACATCAGCAGCGTCTCACTAAATGCCCATAGTACACAGGTATGTTTTGAAAATAAGAAATAAATAAATACTAATGAATCAATCTGACAGCTCTCAGATGTGTAACAGGGCAAAGGTGCCCTAGCTCCAGGTAAGCAGAGATGAGTAATTAAAGGAAATAATTATTATGTGTTTGTTTAATTGAAAATTCCCTGAGGGAAAATGAGATAATTTTAAGTAAATGCTTTCACCAGTGCATTAAAAATACATTTGTGATCAAGTCTAGATTCTTGGAGGCAGATGGGCTGGCCTGCAGGGTAACGAAGAGCTTCTGCAGCAACCCCCTGCAACAGTGCATTGTGATGGGGTTCTGTCATAAGGGGGAAAAAATAAAACTGAGGGAGTGGATTTTTTAAAAGCCTGAGCAGAGATGCCTGCAGATTTTCTTTGTGGTGGTTGGTAGAAATGGCAGGTTGGATCTTCTCAACTTCTGTGGAAAGCAGGAAGAAGTGTTTTGGACTTGGAGAATATTTTATGCCTTCAAAATCTGACTGAAGTGAGTGTGTCTATGCACGTGGAATATGCTCATTTGCTCTCTGCAGCTATATCAAGGTACATCTACCTATGAATAGGTTTTTCTCCATGTTTTCTTGACTTGGACAGGTTCAAAATAAGGTTTACTAAAAGTTCTTTTGCAAATCTCACGTGACATTTTGAAATTCGCTGATTATCTTGAAAGTTAAGTGAGAAATAAGTCCGTTTTGGCAGACGGTTAGTGGGAAACTGGTTTTAAATGTATCTAAGCATTGCATTTAGTATTTCCTCATCCTAATCAGTTCTATCAGGGTAACAGGGTGTGAGAATCCCTGGAATATAAATATGAAACTGTCTGGTCTGTGCCCTTAAATCTTGAAGTCCAAAGACCTAAAAATGTTACTGCCTCACAACCGCTGTTGACTGCGTACAAAGGATGTGGCATTATGTCTAAAACTGAAACCTGTTCTCTTCATTCTCCTGGACCTACGGTGGAATACATGCTAATATTTTTAGTATGTTACCAAGCAATTATTGTGATAAGTCCTGAGATAATGCAGGCATGGTAGATGCTAAACAAGCATTTCATTCCTTAATGGGCCATTTCTTTATTACCCTGCAGTTATGCCATATGTGCCCAGGTCTGGAACTTTATATTTGTAAGTAGTTTCTTTGTCTTTAAAAAGGTGACTTGCAGGGTAACACTTCAATTCAAATATTACTGCAAGCATTTCTAAATTATTTTTCTCCCCCCTGCACACACACACACATTCTTCAGCCTTCTGTATTACGTCCCCTTTGCTTGGATGATAGCCTGAAAAAACTGAGATTTTTACTATGCAGAAGGTGTCTTCTTAGCAGCTCTGAACCTGTGGTTGAGCTGAATTATGCTTCTTTCTATGTTTCAATACTTTTCCATTCACACCTGTGATATAATACTGTGTGTGATCCTAGGCAATTAAATCCAATCAAGCTGCAACTCTGCAAGTACCCTTGGACAAGACAGATTGCTGAGTGGCCAGCCTTCATCTCAACCCTCTGTCCAGAAATGCTGTTATTTCAGCTGCAAGTGCTGTGACTCTGGTGATGGGAATGATTTGGCAGAGCAAGGAGTCAGGTAGGAGCTGTTAACACGATTGCTGCGTATAGGAGCAAGTGCATGAGGGCAGTTGCAGGAAGGGACATTAAGAGGTTTAAGGAAGAGGGGAGGTATTCTTGGGATAGGAAAAGGAAAAAAGGAGGGTAGCCCAGGCACCAGTTCTTGCAGCAGTGTACTACCTAACTAACAATCTCTTAGAGTAGGTCTCATATGTATATAAGGTCTTACATATATGTATATATGTATCTATTTTCCACTTTCTTGCAAGGCTTTGCATGAAAGCCCATTTACAACATGTTGGATTTTTTAAGGGCTCTCTTTCCATTTGAAAATAATCTTCACCACTGGAGGAAAATGAGAATGACTGGAAAATGTCAGCCTGCATACCGTGGGCTGACAGACCCTCTCCTCCCTCTGCTGGCCCTCACAATCCATGCACAAAATCTCATTCCACAAAATGCTGGTTTTCTCTTTTATTGAAAGTTAAATTTCTGCTGTGAAATAATTTCATGAAAGTTTGGGCAGATGAAAAAAAAAAAAAGGAAAATACAGAAATTTTCAACTAGCTCCAAACCTTGTCTATTTTAACTACCAAAATCTCTTCACTAATTAATTGAGTTTCATGGAGATATTTATCTTGGTGTCAGTGCATACACAGACATCTGGAGCCGAGCTCAAGGGATCTTGACTCAACCTCTCCATTCTGTCAGAAGCTAGACCAGAACCTCCTCCATCTCCAGTTTGTCCCATCCCATCAGACTTGCTCTTGCCATTTGTGTTCCTCAAAAGATGTGTGAATTCTCTGACAAGAGCAGTGAAGCTCTCTGTGCCATAGACTCATCCGCTGATGGTGCCCAGCTCTGTGCCTCAGTTACCCCTGCCTGACACTGCCATTTCCCTCCTCTTCCAAAGTCTGGCTGAGGCAGAGCAGTGGATCAATGCCATTTGGCTGAGGGTCAATCCAGATAAGGCAGCAACCACGCTGCTTGGCAGAAGGAGAGTCTTGAAGAGTTGGAAGACAGTGCCTGCTCCATCTACTAAAATACCTCTGTCCTTTTCTCTCCAAGTAATTTGTGAACTGATGTAGCCCCAGTCCTGATCACCCCAACAGCAGCAATGTCTGGAAACGCTCTCTTTGATTTTGGTCTACCCAAGAGATTGCCTCTTTTCTCTGGGACCTCCACACCGTTATCTTTGTCTCTGCCATTTCAGGGCTAATCTAAGGATGCAGGCTCTACCTTGGGCTACCCTGGAAGGCTGTTTGGAAGCATGATCTAGCACGGAGCACAGCTGCCCATCTTCTGAGCAAGGCAAACTGGCAGGAGCATATCACACCTGTGCTCCATGCTCTGAACTGGCTGCCAAGTACTCCTGGGCAGCATCCAAGACTGGTTAAATATCGATAAAGCCGGAAATGAACTAAGCTCTGACTAGATCCAAGTCTGCTTTTCTGTCTTGCTTAGTCACAACACCTGAAATACCATCTGAGCCCAGATCTATATCCTCACGGCTGACGCCCTGCTTGGTTAAGGGTTTCCATTAACAGCCCATTGCTCTGGGGGGCCTGAACCCAAAGCCTGGGGAATCAAGGGGAGCTTTCCCATAAGCAAAGTGGGGAGCATTAGCTAAAAGAACATTATGTTGAGAGAGGAGGAAGCAGAAGCACAAAAGCAGAGAAAGATGAATGCTTACCTTTGAGCTAGGCTTCTTCATCAAATGAAGAAGGAGAAAGATTTGAGAAGCTATGAAAAAGGAAGATGAGGGTTTTTTTATGTAGTGCTCACATAGGACAAATATTTTCACTGACTGCGCAGAAAGCACTTGCAACAGAGGACACCTGAGTGCTGTGACTTAGAGTATTTGGTCTTAATGTTGTTGTGTAACATGCTTTATGATCAAACCATGCACATTGACTAGCTCATCCGCCAAGTTCCCCCAATATCTCCGTAAGTGTATTTTAACAGTCAGCAAAGAGGCATGCCAGGCAGCAAGCCTGTGATTGCTTTGTCATGACATAGAAAGGTGTTTGGGATTTGTCTTACTGTGTTTTGGCTTTTTAAGATTTCCAGCCTGACAATTAATGGGAGGACATCTCTAAGGGAAGGAACTCCCGCTCCACACATGATCACCTGCAAATCACTGTGCTGGTCGGTTCATCACTGAGCAGAGCCAAATCTTGGTGGATCCAGCTGCCTGTCCTAGAGAGATGCAGGAAGCCAAGAAACATCTTAAGTGCAGTTCACTCCCTGGCCCTATTTGCACAGGCTGTGCAAAGCTCCTTCCAGTCTCCCTGAGTGCCTATGACACCATCATGGACACGTTCTTTATAGTCCACTGGTTGAAGAAACACCTTAAGACTGTACAAACTGTTACAAAAAGAGTTTAGCCCAATATCTGGTTATTGGTAATGGCTATAAACTTTAAGAGTGGGTCAGACATACAGTGAAAATTCCGCTGTACATTGTTCTAATTTCCAGACACCTGCAGCTCAGAGACTTCTCAAGACAGAGACAATGTCTTTATGTTTATTAGTTTGGGAGCAATTTTTCTTCCATTGATGTGTTTAGCACCTTTTTGATTTAAAATTTTAGCATCCAAAATATCCTTGGGCAATGAGTTCAGCAGCTTAATAGCATCCAAAATGTCCTTGGGCAATGAGTTCAGCAGCTCAACAGTGAAAAAGTTACTACATTTGTTTGTTTTGAATCTATCAAATGATCATTTTGGCTGATATTCCCATGAGACAGTATATACTCAGTCCTGGTCGCCTTCTCCATCCCTCTTCTGATATTATAGATTTTTCTTATATCTGACTTCAACCTTTTCTTTTTCAACCTGTCAAGTCTTTATCAGTTTAGGATTCCTTCTGTGGAAGCCATTCCTTCAGCAAATGTTATCACCCACACCTTCATCCCTTTTTTAGGTCTAAATGTCTACCTGGCAAGGTGAGATGAGAATTGCATCTTGTGCTTAGGACATTAGACATGCCTTTAACAGGAGTCTTGACATGCCAGATGTTTTCCAGTTCCCTTGCTGAGGACACCTGTGTTGTGTATGAGATCTGCCCTACTGTAGCAAGCCAACCTGAAAAGTGGAACATCTGAGGACTAGCGACTGTCTCTACAGCAACACCAGCAACCAGAACGGGGACTTAGGGTTGTCAGTCTTCAGAGAGTTTGCAGTTATGAAAGAGTGAGAAAAAAAATGTGAATAACATAGAGGTAACTGATATCAGCTATCCGGGTGCTCTCAAAGGATCTGGGTATTCACTGTAACTCAGAAATGATGGTAAAAGTAGCTCATTCCATCACACAGGCTGGAGAGAATTTCATGCATGCACTGGGGGAAAAAAAAAAACCATCATGATTGCTAAACGCTCCATTTTCTTTTCAAGACACTGTGCTAGTCTGAAGTGGTGTATGTATACATTTCAGGCAAATGTGTACTTTGTCTTCAAATGAACAGCTTTCAAAATGATCTTTGGTTAAGCTCCCTTTTATTTTTATCTTTTATTCGCCTACAATGCCAGCTGAGGTTACCCATCTCCCGACAGCTACCAAATGGACTCGTAATTGTAAGGCTCGGTGATTTAATTAGACTCATTCTAAACACTCACATTTTTATCAATTAGTTAATGGGCTAAAGAGAGTCTTATTGTTGGAGCCAGGTCATTTGGAAGCTGGAGCCTTCGTGAGGGCAAGAAGCTGAAGAACAACAGCGTTAATATCTGTAATTAACCTCACGAGTCCTGGGCTGTTCAATTAGGACTGAACCCCCTCTCCATCCATATGCCTTTCGTCAGATGGGCTTTTAATTTGAAATAATTGTTACAGAAAAAATTAACAAATAATAGCTTCCTTTTTTCTTTTTTTTTTCCCCAAATACAGACACATACAAAAATGAAAAGCACAATCTTGACACACGTGCCTGTAAGCTATTTATTAAAGCCTAGTTAATTCACAGCTTCCATATAAATAATCATTCTAGGTTTTTAAAGATTAACAAAGCTCTTGGTAACAGATATTGCAGGATCTTTTCAAACTGATCCTCATCTTGTAACGTGTATCTGTGTCTTTTTTAATGCTGTCTTTTCTACTAAAACAAAAATAAAAAGTTTGGGCTTTGATTACTTTTTGCAATTTGTTGCATGTGATTTCTGCACTTTGGAGAGTCAAATACATCTGGTAGTTGTTTTTTGGCCGAGAACGAGCTGTCTGGTTGAAATACATCTGTTATAAATTAGTACAGAACAGTCTGTGAGTATTATTACAGAAGCACGGTAGGTTCAGCATGCCTATGTGTATATATTTAAATAGACACATATATATGGTCTCTGATTAATCACGTTATACTGTAAGTATTTAAATGTATCGTTTCTAAATGAGCATATATATTTATATTTGCACATAAATGTGAAGATCAAGCTTTGCTTATTATGGTGCATGTGATCTTTCTACCTTTAAAAATTCAATTCTTCATTTTTATGTATAGAGATTATCTATATTTGCCAGTGTGTAGATACAAATATATGTACATAAACATAAAAGCCCACTTTCATGGCTTGCTGAGACAATAGGCACTCTGTGTGTCCTTAATCTTGTATATAATGTATACACAGTACACATGCCCTGAACACTTGCTCCTGCATTTTCATTCTCTGCAACTTATTAATCTTTATTCCAATTGCCATCTACAGATAAATCCCAGGACAGACATACAGATGATTTTTTTTTTTTTTAAGCTGCCTTTGAATTCATTCAGTCAAAAGAGAATAAAATTAATTAGAAAGATTTAAGGATGGGCGTGATCACATCAGTACAGGCCATTTAAAAGAGGGTTGGAGGTAGGTAAGTAGATACTAAAAATATCTCCTGGATCACATTAGGTTCTCAGTCATAGGCATTAATTGCATATTGCTTCTACAAAGAAATATCTTTGCCCAGCCAACACACCCACACCCACTCAATTTTATATCCAAGTACCTAAATTCCACTGAACTCGTGGGTGTGCGCAGATGCATAAGGGGGAGGCTGGTGCTGTCAGCAGCGTCACTGGATTTGGCCGTGGTTGGGGTTTCCCTAGTGAGGGAGGGATTCACCCTGACAACGGGGTGCATCCCTGGGGCCAGGCTGATGCTGGTCAGGAGGGCTGAGACCCAGGTTCAGACAACATATAGGTGCTACTGAGCCCACACAGTAATTGCAGACTCTGGCCCCCGCCTCCATGAAGTCCTGGAGGGAGAGGGGCTGCCCAAGGGCCAGAGACCTGCTGCAATCGCAGAGCATGACCACGGCCACCAGCCCAGCCCCGCTGCCACCCGGCAAGCCCAGGCTCTGACCCAGGAAGGATCGGGCCCTCTCCAGCACAGTCATTCCCGTCACAAAGCAGGTTGGGTTCAAAAATAAGTGGTTCCAAATTAAGTAGGATTAAATAACAGAAACGTAACATAACATAAATGCCAAGAAGCCAGGCCTTCTTTTTTACACAGTTATCATTTCTTTTAACAACGCCAAAGAAAGAGGCAAATTGTTGTGTAAAAATACGTGAAAATAATAGTGGTCCTGGAAAGAATGTTTTTCTTCTCTCTGGCTGTTACAAAAACAGTTGACTACTGAGAAGCAAAGAGCAAATTTGCAAGAAAGGGCACAGCACAATAGCAGCAGTGACTGTTAGGGGGAACGGTAGGCGCTTTGTTATTTAAGGAACTTCACTGTAATTTTAAAGCGTTATTTATAATAGTAATAACGCCAGCCAACTTGTTCCTCCCGTTTAATTTAATACACAACCAGCCTAAATAAAAGACTACAAAAGCAGCTGGGAACAGTACAGTTTCCTACTGTAATTGTGTATACGTATCTGAACATCTGATGAGCAGTAGTCTACATTTCCTTATTGTTATCGTCGACAATTATATCTGTGCAGGCTTCGCAGATATGGTGCTCTGCTGAGCTTCATAAATGCAGCCTTTGTTTCCTTAATTATTAGGCAGACAGTTCATTCTGTCCCATGTCCAAGTTCCAGACAGGTGGAATAAGGAGGTGGCATCTGTCTTAATATTGAATGCCACGCTTCCCCCATCTGCTGTAATAACAGTGCGGGGCTGCTTGGCTTCAGTTATTCTATTCTGCACACAACTAGGCAGCCATATGCCCTTATGTGCCGCACGTGCCACCGGAGCGCGCCGGCCCCGCGATGCAGCGACAGAGTGGGAAGGAGCCTCGGCGCGGGGCTGAGGTCAGGCACGTGCTGGAGTCAGCAGGTGACAGTCAATACAGCTACTGAGATCCGCTCAAAGCGCCAATAGAAAAGGCCTTCAAAGTCAATTGACAGAATAGAGCGCGCTGCCAATCAAATTTTACAGGGCATACCTTCCAGGCTAGGCAAATAAGAAGATTTAGAGCACATGGCAGTTCATCGTTTATAATCCTGTCTTAGCCCAGCATGGCTTAGTGATAGTTCTGTGACAGATGATGAGCACATGACAGCTGGGGGATCTTATACAAACTCATACAGTAAAATTAAAATTAAATTAGTGACACACTTGTACACATTAGTTGTGCAACAGTTATGCAATCTGTTCAAGACCCTTAACACAAACCATCTCTGATTTAAATAATTTGTACCGATGCAAAGGTGGCGGGTTGTGGGTTGTTTTTTTTTTTTCCTCTCCCAGAAGGAATGCAGCATTTGCACGTTTTTAGCTTTAAACAGCTCTGTCCTTTTCATTCTGTTTGTCCTGTCATTCCTTCTTCATGGGGAAGTGATAGAAAGAAAGCAAAGATTCTTTTTTTTTTAAGTTTAAGTGTTCAGAAGGGTTGGTTTGGAGGTCTGGGAATATTTTTTCCTTGCTGACTGCACCGTGCAACTCATAATATTATGGCTGGTTTATTTTCCTACATAGCTATACTAGACTGCCACTAAAAAAAATTAAAACCAAATGAAAACAAACATGCCCATCTTCCCCCTAAGATCCGGAGTGGGAAGGAAACCTATAAGATTTGAATGTTTTAGACGCAAGAGTATAATAAACTGGCTGTTCTTTGGCTCTTTAATCTGATAATCTTGTTACTATTTTATGTTTGTGTGTTGGGGAAAAAAGAGAAGTAATCACTGAAATGTTGACAGTAGATCTGCAGTTTGAAAAGACTCATAACTTTAAGGCTTAGGGGGCCTGATCCTTTTATCCGCATGGGTTTGACACCAGACTACTTCTATTAGCTTTACTGGAGTTACACCTGATTTACTCAGTGTAAACGCAGGCAGGATTTGACCCTGAAATCCTTTTTGGAAGGCTACTCTCTGCACCAGCAGCCTGTATTTCCTGCTCCTTCTCAACCGCTTAGCATTTCTCAGTCACTGAAGAAATAACTAAGTCACATAAAGTGCTTTTTACCTTCTTGGGTAGGGAGACTGAGATGCGCAGAGCCTGTTTTAATGCTGATCTACGCAGCAATAATTCAGGAAATCGTAATGATATATCAGCTGTGGAAGTCTGGAAAAAAAAAAAAAAAGAATGGAGAAAATCTTAGGCTTTTTTCCCTTGAGCAAAATACTCATTTCTGTGTGTGTTTAAACATAATCATGACCGGAGGATGATTTGGGGGCTCCTAGCCGTGGAAATTTTCACAGCTAGGAAGGACAGTGTATGTAGAGAGATATTTATATATAATTGTGATTAGAGGATAGTTTGGGGGTTTCTGGCCATGGAAATGCTCACAGTTAGGAAGGCTAGTTTGGGTCTTACAAACTCTCTCAATGTTAGGCTCCTTTTTTGTGTATGTAAAGGAATAATTCATAATAAGCACCCAAATGTTGATCCAGTCTTTGGACCCCTGTGCTAAAAGTGATGGCTCCTGTTCTACATACTCTTATTTTCATGTTAACAAGGTCAGCGAGAGGAAGGTTGTATTTTTTTTTAAAAATATATTAACATCCCCCCCTTTCCTCCCAGAAGCATTTGGAGGCTCAAACCATCTCCACCAGCTGTATTGCTCCACAGTTAAATTCAGCTCACCTGGTGCTCCGTGAGGATTATTCACCTGACGGCTCTGTGTCAGCAGGATGCAAACAGGGTCCGTATGGCGAGGTGGCTCTAACTCAGCCCAGCAAGTTGTCACTTACGTGAGTATATGCTACGTGTTCCCTGTGCAGAGCCAGGAGCAGTGCTGCTCCCAGCTACTGCTGGTGGCACAGCCAGGAGCTGCTCTGCGCTCACGGCAGCGGGTAGGGCTGAGCAAGGACACCCAGCTGGCCTGCCACCTCCAGGGAAAAAGACCTTAAACCTAGGCTGCGGTGCTGGCAACTCAAGGAGTATCCCACGTGCTCCCCTGCTTGCCCCAGATGAGTCGTACTGCATCTTCTACTGTGTTCTTGCTCTTTCCTTGCCCACCTACACCAAGCAAGTGCAGTGATGTGCAGAGAGTCCAGAGCTTGTGCTGGCCAGACCACTTCAGGACCTGCAGGATGTAGAGCCACATCAGCAATGCTGGGCCAGTGAACCCCAGTGTGGCCGTGACGGTTTGGCTGCTCTGCTCCCAGACCCCAGACTCACAGCGCCGCGTAGTGCAGCACGGTGCAGTGCAACCACACCAGTCTGCTGAGGAAGTATGACCCAAGCTTTGAACCACAGTGGCTAGAAAGGCCATCTCTGAGACATTTCTTTGGCTTGATTTGCCCTTTTCTGCCATGCCTCTGCTGTTGGACACACTCTGTTCTTCCACAGCCTCCAGACCATGAGTCAAACCCTTCAGAAAGATGGGATTCAGCAAGCCCATTCCTTGCTTGAGTTCCATTTGGTTCCCAGGAATTTCTGGTTCACTGAGAGACACCGTATCCCTCAACTTGGCAGGTTGTGAGATCCAAAAAAGACACTGGTATCCTGATTATGAAAGACAGTGGTGGCCTGGGAGAGGGACAGCAACCAGCTCAACTCTGCCTGGAAATGGTTACACAGACATACACAAAGACTGCTGTGGTGTCCCCAGTACCGTGTGACAATTGGGAGGCTGCTGGTACATACAGCTGCAAGATGTTTTAGAGAGAAATGGGTTTTTTAAAAACTTTTAAGAGCTTTAAAACATGACTTTCTTCCTGTTCTCTGCTGCTTCTCCCTGGGGCTGGGTAACAGCAGGTTCTTCTGGCAACATGAGTCCAATTGTGCAGGTTTCAGAAGGAGAGAAAAATGGTGTAAAATCAATTGTATATAATAAAACTCAGGGGGAAAAAAGCCTTTTCCATGCTGCACAATATCAGCATTTTGCAATTGGACACTCTATTTACCAAGGCTCAAAAGAGAAGACGCCTTCCAAGGAAGAGTTTGGGGCTTTGAAATGCAGCTTGAAGGGCACAAGCTGGGTTACTGCAACCCATCAGAGAGTATTGGTTGCCCCACACTTCAAAATGAAGCCATTTAGGAGTGGAGAAGACCCTTTCATTGACAAAGAAGCAGCCATGCAGCAGCATGAGCCCATCTTGACAGAGGAGGAAGCCAATGGAGTGCCCAGTCCCAGATGTTGGCAGTGCAAATCCTGTAAGTGGAGACGAAAGAATAGAGCTGTCAGGGCTGGATGAGCTGGAGGTGCTATGGCCAGCCCCATGGTGCAGGTCCGTGGCCTCCCAGGGTAACTGGGTGCGTGTTGCAGCAGGAGGGAACACATTCACCTGCCTCACTCTGCTGAGCCTTCACCAGCTCTGCCTCTCCCACACCTTCACTTTCTTGTCTCAACTTCTCACCGAGCTCTTCTGGTCCAGATCCCAGCATATCCTGGTGAGGGCAATCTGTTGTCCAGTGGTTGTCGTTCTGGATGTAGTATGGCACCATCACCTGCCCATTTATCTTCTTCAGAGGTTTCTCCTCCTCCTCTTAGGGGTTGAAGAGATCCTTGCTGACACTGCAGGTCATCCAGATGTTGTCACATAGGGATGGTGGCCACCATAGGACCAGGGACTTGGAGTGCTGAATTGCCAAAAAATTTCTTGAAGGTCTTATTGGTAAAAAAAAGCCTTCCTGGTTTCAATTCAGAGTGATGCTCACGTGGTGCCACTCTTCTCCTGACACTCACTGATGTTACCATCAATTATTTCCTTCACAGATTGGAAGGAACGATCTGACCTCCAGCTCAGGCGTGGGTCTGGGTCCTCCCCCTGACACTCCACTCAGGGGGATGTAGTTCAGCAGCTTCTTGTCATCACACATCATATTGGCTCTCCTATTTCACCTGCCCTGCTCAACCAAACTCAGGCTGCAGGGGGAGGATTGCTGTTGTTAGGGGGAAAATACCTGAGATTTTCTCTTTTCTGTAGTAACTGGAATAATACAGATTATGAAGGAAAAAAGTAAGATGGAGCTATACTGAAGCGATGGAGGAATCGTACACCAACCACTCCTTTAGATACTGCACACAGTAGATATACAGGCATGGAACAGAGTCAAGGCTGGCGAGAAGCTTCGCCATGTCCTGCACAGGGGACAGTTTTTTAATTACTTGATGGACTGACTAGCTGTGATTTGCAGAGAAACCTGGGAGCGAGACATCTGTCTCCCACTAAACGAGGGCAATCAGTGAGGTTATGTACCTGTTCTCTTTGAAAAGGAGCCCAACCCCCTAGCATGGCCATGCCCTAATGCGTGTGGTTTATCAGTGAAGCAAGCAGGAGCCAGGCTAGGGTGCAAGCACCACAAATCAGTTCCCACCTCCTCTCTCCTAGCAGGTATCCATTTAACTCCTCCACCTGCTTGTAGATAACGATACCGATGATAAGGAGTCACGCAGGGGTTGTGTGGGATATCCTGGGCTGTTGTATGTGTCTCACCTTAAAATCCTGGGCTGGGTATTACTAGCTGTCATTGCATCTCTCTGCTGTTGTGTCCAGGTCTCAAGGAAGAAAAGTGTGTCCATAGTCAACAGGATTTTAGTTTGAGAATGAGCCCCGGAAGCTAGATTATGAGTATTTTACTGAGCATAAATAAAACCTGATGGTTTGGTCCCCCTGTTTATAGGGATAAATATGTGTTCGGGGCGCATGTAATTGTGTGTTGTTTGTGTCCATGTTGTGTGTAAAATACACCCATACAGACCAGCATAGATTACCTAATCACTCCATCCGTGAATGAACTACATATCATAAAAATACGTAGCACCGCAAGAATTAATAACGAGGGCGCGTTGCCACAATGAACGTTTTATGCAGGTTTACGGGCGTAATGTAACGAACAAAGCCAGAGAGAAACACCGCGAACAATATCTTCACTCTATCAGCAGTTTACTTCTGTGTACTTATATGTGATCAAAGACTACAAATATCGTTTAAACAGCATGGAATAATGGCCAGGTTCGCAATGTGAACTAATTTTAGGGAAAAAAAAGAAAAAAAGGCAAAACGTACAACGGGCTCAATGCCACGATGCCATGGGCGCGGGGATACATTTTGTGATGAGCAGCCGAGGAACGGCGGCGGTAGGGAAATGAGGCTGGAGGAGCTAACCTCCCCCCCCCACCTCCGCTTTGAAGATTTCCACATTCTGGGGAGAAGGTAATGAAAATATTTTACCTCTTCTATTACAGAGATGTCAGTGGACCAAAAAATAACTATTAAAACCCCCAAAGGATGTCGCATAATGCAATTGCAAGGCGGATGTTGGAGGGAAGGCGGGGTTTATCCCTCGGACTACGGTGGCAGAGAAGAGCTCAGCTGAATGCACGTACAGAGCAGCTGAATTATTCCCAAGGGAATACAGGGCACTGAAACTCGCTACCTGCAGCCACAGCAAATCTGTCGTGCTTTTCCCCTCCTGTTTGCCTGGCTTGGCATGGCAGCGCCTCCCACTCAAAAATCACGGAGACGAGTTTTTCCATGGCCCCTCCATATCCAAACCTGCTAGAGAGGACAGACGCCCATGGAGATAAGCCAAATGCATCCTTCTCCTCCACTTTCCTCTTTGCACCCCCCCTGCCCTCCACCCTTTCCCCCAACAGGCCATTTGGCCCCAGTTGCTAGTTCAGCAGTGCTGGGTAGGGGAACCTGGGCAGAGGAGCTGCCCTGGGGCTTTCCCAGGTGGGAAAGGGAGAGAGGGAGCCAGAACAACCCTCCACAGATCAGCCTGGGCTGGAGAACACAGCCTTCCTCCGGGACTGGGAAATCAGGGCTTGGATTACAGCTGGTAGCGAGGAGGGTTGGCATCCTTGTGTGTTGTTTCAGCCAAACGGGAGACCTCCAGGTCAAAACTGACCACAACAGAAGCAGAAGGTGTTCAGTGACAGCCGTGTTTTCACACATGGTGCGAACACCAAGGCGGGAGAGCTGTTGCTCCATCCCAGCTACAGGCAAATGCAGTCACATCTGTCATGGCAGGTAGCAACGATGACAGTTAAGGCAGTTCATTTTTTTCTATTTAGTCTCCTGTTTTCCATTGCTGTTGCTTCTCAATATCTAAACACTTCACTTGAGATCCTCGATGTTTACTCTCTGCCTTAGGGTGAATTCTGCGGTTCTTTCTGCTTTTAGTTGTTTGCTTTGGGTTTTTTTGTTGTGTTTTTTCGGGTTTTTTTCTCTTCTTTCCAAGGACAGCAAAACGCCCCAGCCTTTTGGAGTTTTGAATTAGCGTTGCTAATGCTAGAAATCGGCTCCAGCAGCTGTCAGTTTTAACCCTTTCCTATTTTATAATTAGTATTTTACCATTTAGGAGTGCTTATGCTTGATTTGGGGAAGAAACACAGAATCTGGCAGATAGACAGTACTGGAGGGGGGACAGTTACTGGTTTCTGTCCCCGGTAAAAACTCTCTAGGTGCAGCCACATTGCAGCAATGCTCTTCACACACCCTGTCAAACGGTGCAGAAGCCATGCTGCGAAAATCCCAGCCCCAAACGTAAAACCGCCAGACAGCACCAACTCTGAATTTCCGAGAAGAGCCAGCGGCCATCCCCTTTTGACCCCGGACTGGTTTGGAAGCCACAAGATGGCCGGGTGTTTTACTCGCTGCTCTTTCACCAACCGGCACGAATAATTCTGTGAACTTCACAGCCCTTATTACCGAGCACGGCCTAATAATGTCATCTCAGGAGGCAAGTAATTGCAGTAATTAAGAGGTTGCACAAGGTCACTCGAGGCAGGGCTGGGAATACAAGCTTTTGTCTCTCACCCCACTGCTGCGCCCTACGAATATGCGCGCTGCAGCCTCACGCTGTCTGTAACCATCGGGCCCGACTCCCTTTCAAAACCAGGAGTAACAGTTGGGAGCAATATCAGCAAAAGTGTCTTTAAACTTTTAGAAAGCCTCCTGCTCTATAGAAACGGTTTCAAAACTGGTGAATTCTGGGGGAGATAGGTTGGAGATTTGTTGAGGAGGAGGAAGGAAGAGCATCGGCGTAGGGCAGGAGGAGTTGGTTGTCCCAAACTGCTGTCCTTGCTTTAATAAATCTGCAGTGTTTTACATTAAAAATGTTCTACGCTGCACAAAGTGCATAAGCCCTTTCCCATCAGGCCCTTGGTACGTGCATACATACGGGAAACGGACATCACTTTCCATGGGCTTCATTCACGGGGGCTTTTCCTACTTTTGATGACTCAATTTTGCCCCTTTCAGGCTGTCTGAAGCGTGCAGATGCTTGTCTGTCATCTTCGTGTGACTTCATTTATGGGACAGCATGTTCTGCGGAGAGTAGGAACGACAGGGAGCGCAAACCCACCGCCCGGTATCGCCGCTCTCCATGTCCCTCCAGTTGATGGAGCAGATGAGAGAGATGCGGTGTGTTACATAAATGTAAAAACCAGAAACTTAATGAAATGGCTTTAAATGTGACAGCATTCATGAAAAGATTAATTACCAGGAGTAAAGGGGGAAGGATGCCAGGAATTGATAGGATTGGTACCAATACCAAAAGCCTGCTGTGCTAGTAGAGCCATAATATGCAGTCCTAATCTGTGGGCCTATTGTTTTTCTTACAGAAACAACAGGCTTCAACCAATGATACAAAAGGGGCTACATTACAGTTTCTGCAGGAAAAAACAACAACAGCCATTAGGAATAATTACCTTAAGACAAATCGGCAAGCCGAGTGTGGCACCGACTAATATCCTCCCAAGCATGAGTCTCTGGGAAGAGAGGGGCTGTTGCTGTATTTATCCCAGTGGTCGCGCGAACGAAGGGAGCGAATTAGAGAGAAGAAAGTGGGAGAGAGTGAGAAACAAAACAAGACAAGGACAGACGGAATGAGAGAAAGGAATGGTGGGTTTCCCCGTCAGCGACGGGTCGGTGCTCTCTCCCTTGGCATGAACGTGTCAGAGGATGCGGGCTGATGTCTCCCTACATGCACTCTCTCTGTGCAGTTTCAGCAGAGTGAATACGTAGTCATCTGGATTTGCTGGTTAGGCCCTCAATTTGCCAGGGAGTAATTAACTATTGGGAAGGGCAGCAAAGAATCAAACCCAGAAACCCTCTTAAATGAGATCATTATTACTGTTCTCTACAAAGACCTGCCCTCTCTGCCTCCCCCGAGGCAAAGGAGTCTATATTTTTAATTTGTTCTTGCCCATCTTCTCTCCTTGGCAGAATTGATGTATCTGACATATGAAATAGCAAACTAACCCGTGGCAGGATAAAAATGAAAAAGCTCCATTTTGCAGCGGGATTAGACGAACACATTTGACTAATGGCGATTTCCTGCTGCATTTTATGTTGACTGTGATTGTGCAAAAACTTTAAAGTCAAATTTCAGATGACTGAAGACACTGAGAACATTGTATTAACTCTCAGTACAATAAGGTTTTAGAGGATGCTGCCAAATACATCCTTAGACAGCATTTCCCCCTGTATTTTGAGTTATTTGTATGTGTAAATTTATCATATATTTTGATAAATACATATGATTTCTGTTTGATCGGGGTGTGTATGTGTACTGATCAGCACCCTATTTTAACTGTAATAAAAGCATACTAATACACATACTAATAAGTATAAATTTATACATACAAATATAAATGACTGTGTAAACAATTCATCTGTATGGACGTGTGCAGATGAATAGGTGTGGGAGTAGAGGTCTCAACAAAGACATCCACCACCATCTGTACTGGAGACTACTTTACGTAAGAGAAATATAGACGGATAACCAAACACCTGTCTATTGAAAATAACATATCTATAGCTATCCTGAACAAGAAATACACAACATTCTGTAACATCTACCGTGCTAATACATAACATATGGTGTCTGTTTCACATGCTAATAGTGACTTTTTAATTTGAAGTCAGCCCCAATGAACCTAAATCCGTGCTGTCTCCAGGATTAATTATGAGTACTAGACTGTTATACCAAGCCTCTCTTCTTGATAAGCTTTATAAACCAGGTTTCCACACAGGATAAAACAGCTCCTGAGGGCTGCCATATTTAACCTACACATGACCTGCTGGTACATCTTTTGGAGAAAGCAAGCAACTTGATAAGGTACTTGGTTCTATCATCAAGGCATGGGCACTACTGGAGTGACAAATATAGCATTTATGGATGCTGACACTGATTACTGAGCCCTCAATAGCTATTTAGCATAACCCTTGGAAATGCTTTATTCAATATGCAAACATTACTTGAAAAGCAGGGAGGCAGATCCAAATGGAGTGCAGCATCGTGAGGTCCATGGCTCTCACGTTAACCAATATTCCTCTGCCCCTGCATTTCGGCTCCTGCTCACAGCCCCATGGGAGCTCCTCCTGGTGATGCTTCTTTGGGCTGGCGGGGGGGTGGAATCCTGAGGGATAGGAGAACACAAGTGACCATGAGTGGGTTGGCCGGAAGGTCCATCTAGTAGAGAAGCTCAGAAAAAAAACATAGAAACAAGGCCAGCCCTCCCCCTTATCACCTCTATTCCCTGCAGAACTGAGTTTCCCAGGTCAGAGGCTGTATCTTTTTTGTTAAAATAGCCCTGGCTGGTGCTCACTGCATGAATTTCTCTATAGCTTTCCCAACCTGTTTGTATTTCCACAGAGGAGAGGGGAATACACAACCAGTGAGTGCTCTCCCTGGCCCAAGGTAATTTCATAGTAGTACAAAAGCCCTTAGTGTCACTTTAAATAGGTTTAGGTGCAAAGATCAGAGTCTATCCTAAGCACAGCTATAATGTTCTTCCTTGGAGAAAACAGCTTCTTGATGCCCATGAGGATCCTGCTGACATTAGAGCTAGTTTTCTCTAAAATACATGTGCTTGGGTGCTCAGGTGGCTTCAAATTCATCTTCCCTTCCTTGAAAAATAGACCCTCTTAAAGAATTGAAACTTTCTTTCTTTTTCTGATTCTCTTTTATTAACCTCAGGTTTTTAAATTACTGAAAAATATATTTAAAGTGGTTTTCAAGGTCACTGGAAAACTACATATTTGAAGTGTCAGTAGAAAATAACCAACTTTCAAACCACAAAAACGGTGATATTTATTTTCGAACCTGCGAAACCGGTGATAAACCCAAGCTGTTTACATTAGTTTGAAATCTGTTTTCCTGGTTTCGGCCAGCCATGGCCCTTCTGCAGCTACTTTCCCTCCCGATAATTCGCCATTCCCACTGCAGCGTAAATTCTTCTCCAGACAGTAATGCGGTGGCTGCCAGCCCTGCCACCAAAATGGCCCTGTCTCACAAGCTAAGTCGGATCAGCCTGAGACAGGATTTTCCTGACACAAACTGTCTGTCAGGGCTGCAAAATCGAGGGAGCGGGGTTTCCTGGGGTGGCACTCACATCTGTGGTTTGGTCCGAGGCTATTTGCCCCCGGCCAGTGCCTGATGCCATGGTATTGCCTGCAATCATCTTCCAGAGAGCCAGGAATAATCATTTCTAATACTTAACAACCTCAGAAGAGTTTTCGTGAGAACTGATGTGTTTATCTGTCACGCCCTGGCTAAATTCCAGCAAGGACTACGTTTCATCCTGCCACTGTAATTGTATTTCACCCACCAAAATTCTCCTGCAATCTCGATCAGGAAGGATACTCTTCGTTGTTCCTTGTCCAGCAGCTCCTGCGCTGGGTTGCTGCATTCAGAAATAGCTGCTGAGCCAAAAACGTTTCGGTTACAAGTGATAAGTATTGCAAATCTTCTGATTTCATGATGAGTCTTAGGATTTTTAGTATTTTTCCTAAAGCCTCAGCTGCGGAGTCATTATGAAGCACAAGTATCTCAGTTTTCATGTTTTTAAGTAAGTGGCTAGCCCTTGTAGTTGAAAACACGAGGCATGTTTACCCTAGAGGCTGAGAAGCCAGATGGTGGATAAAGAAAATGCAACAATTTTGGGTTTTAATCTCATGATTTTTTAAGCCAATCTCATAATTTTGGGGAGCTGGACTCGCAGTTTGTGAATGTTTGCAGTTGGCAATACTGACTGATCATAATGTATCTCTTGTTTATCAAACAGCAGTGCCGCAGAGCTTAATTAATTGCTGATTTAATTCATGTTTGCCAAAAGCCTTGAAACCCTTGGATTCATTGAGTTCCTTTTAGGACAAAATACAATTTCCAATGTTAAATCTGCTCAGATCTGCTACTCTGGGAATCTTTCAGTAGCCAGCAGTTTGATTTAACTGATAAAACACATTTCTGCAGCTTTCTCACTCTGGAAACTTCGGAGCCCCATTCCTTGGAGGCAGAGGGATCATACATGACCACCAGATGAACAGTGTCATTCCCATGGGCTCCTGGGGACAATCTCCTCAGTCATGTTCACACACGACTTTTGGCGGATCACCCACCAGCACCCAAGTGGGACAGGAATTCAGGCAAGGGTCTTCCAGTGCTGTTTTGAGCAGCCGGCTCTCAGGCTGCTGAAGGTCTCCGCTAACGAGCTCTATCACCCTACGGCACTGCACGCAAATACAGGGAACCAACCCGTAACTGTGCCATGAAGAGCAGGACTCCAGGCTCTTGCTCAGCATCCTCCAAGTCATCCTTTCACCTTACCCACCACCCGGCTGAAGAGAACGTTAAGCGTTTAAGTAGAGCTGGTTCACTCGGTGGGCGAGACACCACCTCCCCGCCAACCCGTTGCAACCCAAATGTAGGCTTGGCAACCAGGCAGATCTTTCTAGGACAGCAAGTTAATACTACACGGAAAATGTTTGCATTGAGTAAGTAGCTCCTTCTAACCCTTCACTAGACATCTGAGGAAAAGGCCAGGCTTTGCTCAGGCTGGGTTCGTTTCACCCCAGGGCCATTCCGGCAGCTGGGGCAGGGAAAATGGTGTGTCATGCAGTAAAATAAGGTGCCTCGTGCCAGGCCTGGTGAGAATGTCTTTAAAACCAAAATAATGCTGGGTCTTATTTTCTTGACAGCTCAGACGTTAATTTAAGAGAGGCACAAATGAATCACCAGCCATGTTACTGTTGCCTCCTTGGAATCCCTCTGCTATAATCTCATAGTTTTTTCACCTAATTAATTTCCCCTTTCCTTGCACCAGTGTTTCATGAGTGTATCTTGTTTGGAGGAGATTAAGAGTCACACACTTCATTAGTAAGGTGTAAATTATCAGAGAGACCCTCTCCATCCACCTGCTTAATTGGGTTAATGAAGCGTCTCTGTGGGCCCTGGTAAGACAGCACTGCTCTCTGCTCCCTGCAGGTGTTACCAGGGCTGTTTGGAAAATAGATGGAGACCTTCAAGTTCCCACCTTTGTGCTTTTTGAGAGCAGCAGGCATTTAATTTTAAAGAAAAAGGAAGGAAAAAATCTAAAGTTGACACAAATTGCAAGGTAAAACATTTTCATCTGTAAAATTACAGTCATAAATATCACTCAAATTGGTCTATATCAGAACTTTCTTATGGCTAATTCCTAATTAATACTAATTCCTAATTTTTTCTCTACATAGAACACCCACATTGCATTAATATAACACACACAGAAATGCCATTAATGTTCAGTTAATGGTTAAACTGTTACAGAGGCCAAGGCAATGCAAAGGTAAAAATGGGGTGCATGTTGAGTCTCCAGTCGTGTGACGTGGGGCACAGACAGTTCTGGGCGGTGCTGCTGGAGGGGCAGGTGCCCCTCATCCCTATCAGAGCTGATCCCATGTGGAAACCAGGTCCCTTCATCCCTGCACATCCCTGCCTCGCCTCCGCTTGGCTTTTGGAGACTATTCTTGCAAGGGAAAGTGATAAAACTCATATCGGGCGCATACATTACAGCACATCCCCAAATGGGAAATTTTAAGTTGATATTAGAGATTATTTGCACTGCAACTCTGGGCTCAGAAAGTCACATTCTTGTGATGTGGTACAGAAAGAAATACAGTGTGATGACTCATGAGCACTGAGCACATGGGGCGCGTTGATGTCACTCGTGGGGTGAGATGGGCTCAGCACGGCTGAAAACCGAAGCCGATGCTGAGCGAGGTCAAAGCATCATGAATGCTGAAGCTCTTTAAACGTACTTGCAGGCTTCTTGCTCATGAGCAAGTCATTGAACTCAGACTCGGGAAGCCAAAAACAAATCCATCAGCAGTCCCGAGCTTCAGCCGAATGGACAATTTGTGCGCAGAAAATGAGGAGAAAGTCTGTGGGTAAATTATTTGTCACAAATTATTCGCCCAGCTCTACCTGACAGAGCAGCGTTCAGCGTTTGATCTCTGTGAGCGACTGTCGCAGGAATCAAAGGGAGTTTTGTCAGGGGATTAAGTGCAGAAGATGTCGTCGAGAACTACATTAAAGATAAGAAATCCAGAGTGTGGCCCAAAGTGCCTAATCCCAGCACAACTAGTGAATTATTAAGTTGGTCATTTGACAGAAGGAGGAAAAAAAATCCAACTGTTTTTGAGACTGCCTAAAAAGAGGTTTCTATTAAAATACAGCAGTTGCATAATGAGAAAGCAACGTGCAGTTCCAGCATGAGAGCTGGGCTCTTGCGCCAGTCGCTGCGGCTATGGAGTGATGGCAGGAAAACAGCAGCTTCCAAGGGCTGCCCCTTTTTTCCCGGGTGTGGATTTGAACCACCAGCTCCAACTGCCAGGGAGAAAGCACGGTTTGAGATATCAGCAGTAGCTCACCTTCGGAGGGTTGAGATGTGCCTGAGATGCTGGACTGATCCCAAACCGATCCCACAGGAGGTCCCTCCTACCTATAGCGTCTCCATGCCTTGCTGGTAAAACTGGGATGCTAAGATTACCCCTTTTTCCGGGAGCACGTAACGGGTTTGTAACTCTGCTTGTGCCATGTTGCTGAGGGAGATGGAGTTGGAATAGCAACATAAGTTATCAAAATGTTATTGGGAAACCAAAAGAGACATAGGATGGGACATCCCGTGTCACCCCTGTGGTGGCTTGGAGATGTAGGAAGGAGGCATTTGGAAGCAGCCTTGGGAACAGCCTGCTAGGACGGCCACTGCAGCAGTGTCTCTGGAAACCAGTCGCTTAATTAAAAACTGCTCAAGTTCCCAAGATGTGATCTCCTGTCTTCCTACCCAGCACAGGGCAAAATAAGTGTGATGGGTGCTGCCATCCAGTCTGAGCCACAGCAAGCAGGTGGTAATGGCAGCCAGGAGAGCATTCAGCAGTTAGAGAAGAAAGCAAAGGCAGGTCTCGGACCAGTGGAAATGCTGGATTTCTAAACAAAGAACCTCCTCGAATCGTGGGAGCATCTGCACAGGCAGCTGACCAAGTGGATGAATACAAGAAAATCAAAAACTTGACAGTCTCGTGGGGAAATGGGAAGAGGAGTGAGTGAAACATCATCTCCAGGAATCCTTCCAGGGATCCTGGAGCAGCTGATAAAGGTATTTGCCGCAGAACGCAATACCGTTTGTTACATGAAAGCAAGAGGAGAGGAGGCAGGAGGTACTACATGCCAGAGATGGGAACTCTGGCATGGCAACATTGCCTTGCAGACACCACCGAATCCCTAATTAGGGACAGGCTCACCTGTGGGCACAGGACAGGGTGCTGAGCAGCAGAACCAACCCCACAGCAATGTCTCCAATTAGGACGGGCAACATCAGGGTCCCACGTATGACACAGAGAGCAGAAACCAAAACTGCTCCACCAGAGTGATGGGGAGCAAAGTCACTTAACACCTCAGTGCCACCACTCCTGGGAAACGTGAATGGAGGATGCAGTGAAGAGGCAAACATCCATGAGGTGCCCTGCAATTCCAAGGTGAACAGTCACCGAGATCATCTCTGCTGTCCTTGGGCCGGTGCAGTGCAAGGGGACACCATCACAATTGCCCCAGAGGATTTCCAGACACCGTGAAGGACCACTTGGACATGTTTGGTGTGGAAGAGAGGTGGGTCCAAGAGGATGATGCCCAGCTGCAGCAGCTGCCAAAGGAGTTGGCTGGAGGTCAAGGTCTACAGATGTCCCTGCTAGTGGAAACACTATGGGACTGCTCAAAGGGGCTTCAGAGCTTCACAAAACAGAACAGAGCACAAGACCCACCAAAAAAACTACAAAAAATTGGTCCTACCACGGCAGACAACTGGCTGTTAGTTACAACATCTCATCTTCCAAATCAAGCCAGTGATCAACTTAAAGTAATCCCTGTTTCCGATGGATGTATTTCTGTGTGGCAGATGCAAAGCAGGTGATAGCAGTGCTCAAGGGGGCTGGGACAAGCGATCCCTAACTCCGCTGGAGATCTGGGCTCACACAGGAGGTGACAGCAATCAGAATCCTTACAACATCTCATCTTCCAAATCAAGCCAGTGATCAACTTAAAGTAATCCCTGTTTCCGATGGTTGTATTTCTGTGTGGCAGACGCAAAGTAGGTGATAGCAGTGCTCAAGCGGGCTGGGACAAGCGATCCCTGACTCCGCTGGAGATCTGATCTCTTGTCACAGGAGGTGACAGCAATCACTCAGAATCCCTTTCGGTCACAGACACAAGTTGTAACAAAGGACAGATGGAAAAAACTCTCCTCTGTGAGAGCAGTTAAACCCTGGGGCAGGGACCAGAGAAGCTGAAAGGAATCTCCATCCTTGGAGACATTTAAAATTCAACCAAAGCAACATGATTTAACTTTAAAGTTAGCTCTGCTTTGAGCAGGGTCTTGGACTGGAGACCTTCAGAGGTCCCTTCAAACTTGAATTTTCTGTGACTTTTCCATTCTATGGCTATCTGGTTTGTGCAGAACATTGTCTAACAAGAAGCAGCCAATATGAATTTATCAAGAACAAATCCACCCACAGAAAGGAGCAACTGCTCCATTTCAGGCGAGAGTTTACTGCCTCTTACCTGCTCCCTGCACTCTTCCCTGGATATTCCCATCCTCTCAGAGATCTGCTGGCACAGCTCCACGTCCAATTGGTCTCTATACTATCAGAGTCACCCAGGCTGCTAAAATACTTCCATTAAAAAGATGTGTTTGAGGAGGGGGCGTCTCTCTTTAGCTTGCCTGCGCGGCAGCTAGAGGAGCATGCCGATGCTGCCGATGGCTGCCAACCTGTGAAAACACACAAGGGAGACACTGAAAAGGGGGAGGTGGGGAAGGACATCGTGACCCCGTTTGTCAAAGCAAAGCGATAAACAGATCTGCTGAAAGGTGAACCAGCTTGGGTTTGTTTGCTGACACCTCGCTGCTTGGATACTCAAACCTCGCAGTCCTCTGCCACCCTTTGGCACTAGCACAGTTGTGTCTGCCTTACTTCCCTCTCCTTAATCTTTTTTTTTTTTTTTTTGTAATTCAACCAACAAGAAACTCTTCCAAAACAATGGCACACTCGTGTCTGTCCTCACTGAAAGCAAACGATTTACAAATAAGCTCAACTTCCCACCACGTCAGGGTGAGGGTCTGTGAATCATCACTCCGGGTGTGAAGGTTTGCTTTGGTGAAAGTTCTGGTAAGGCACGTATCCTGCTTGGGTTCAAATAACTGTGGAGGACTGAACTGCTGTCCTTGCCCCTCTTCTGATCTGCACTGCTTCAAAATCCTGCTACCGCCACGCTAGCCATTGGGCCAGGAATCTGGGGTATGGGAGAAGTCCCTTTCTTCCAGCACTGAGCAAGGGCTAAACTGGAAAATGACCCCTAAAATGGCTTTAGAACCCTTTCCAGCCCTCTGATTTTTCCTTACGGATGAAAATACAACAGTCTGTGTTTATCTCAGTGCACCCTGTCCTGATGACATCTGGAAGGGGCATCCAGCCATCTCAGGCCGTGGGGGCACCCACTGGCCACATCCGCTGGAACGAAATCAGGAAGGAGGGACGTGCTGTCAACAGCAGCAGCCTGCAACCGGGTTTTGTGTTTTAATGGGTCCAAGAATCCGTGTTAGCATATGCTAACCACTCTTTGCAGGGTGATCATTATGCAAATGCCTACAGTAAACAGGTAGGAAATTAGATCTAATCAAGACAACCCCCTCCCTCCCCTCTCCTGACACAGGAAAGTTGACAGGAAAGATCGTGTTGCTCTCAGGTACAAACCAAGAGAAGGCTGAATTCCAGCCTGAAACCTCAGTTCTTCATTTGTCCTTTTGTTCTCACGTGTTTGGTTTCTTGCACTGGAAACCTAAGGGCAGCCGTGGGACTGCTTTAATGTTAAAGCTTCCAGAACAGGCTGGTATGGCTGGATCTAGAATTAACACCGCTTGTGGATTTCTGTGGTTTGAAGGCAAATAAAAACTGAGCACATCATGCCTGGTCTCCATGAGTAATTTGGCTCTGTGTCTATTAAGCTGCGGAGTGAGTAAAGAGGATGCCTGTTAATATTGATGGAGACATCACAGATTCCCAATATGACCCCATGAGCATCATTGGATTCTCTGATTGTCAGGAGACCTACACATTTGCGGTGCTGCCAGGGGGTCACACAGTTGATTTCTGTCTCACACTGCCTCTCTCCATGCAGCTCAGCCCACCTCCTGCTTTTGCAACACCTCAACCCCTCCGTGCCCAAGTGCCAGACACAACTGGTTGATTTGCCCCGTGTTCCATCGAGGGGCTGTGTGTGACAAGGGAATGCCAACCCCACAGCCCATCTCATCCTACACGTGACCACGTCTAGCTGGGATAAGGATACCCTCTACAAGGCTCAGCTCCTGAGTTTAGAAAATATCAGGCTCGCAGATATCTCAGAAAGGGCTAGACATCTTCTTGCAGCAAATATTAAAGGCTGTGGCCAAGTAACAACTGTTTGCTGCAGTAGCTTTGCAAAGGTTGAGGCACTTAAGGCACTGCAGACAGTAGCATAAGAGCTGCAAGAGGGCTCCTCAGCCTTGTTGGACTTCCTGCATCCTATATAGACCCCAGGACTTAGGAGTGAGAAATGGATGATGCACGGTCACCCTGGCAAGGGACCCACATGTCGATTATGCTCTTTTTCCTTCAATTGTTGCAGTCTGACCCCATGGCGTGGCAATGAGGGAAGCCTCAATGGGCTCTCTCTTGCCAGTAATGCCATCAAAGTAGAAAATTAAATGGCAGACACTAGGATTTTCCCTAGTAAATTAGACATATAGGGACTATTTTAATATGGTTACATTAATACAAGTAATTAATAAATGTAGTGAAGCTCTAATTTTGGTCTCAGTTATAGAGGGTAACAGGGTAACCTCTGCATCTGCACAGTTGTTCCCACCAAGCTCCGAATAGCTCCAGCACGCTGTTTATCACTGATTTTCAATCAATTCACCACCATCCCTTGCAATGTGACAGACTTGCAGCAGACCTGGGTGATCCATTCAAGCATTGGCACCCCACAAAATGTTGAAGGCACCTCTCCCCCTCAAACACAGGGAAAGACACTCGGATCTCTCTGCAGTGACCTCTTCTGCAGTCACCGCTCTCCCGGTTGATATGGGAGGCCATGAGTCAGAAATGAGTTTTGGCAGCCTTTAGCAGTTTAATTCGCCCCTGGCAGTACCTGCCAAAGGAGGTGGATAGTTTGCACACCTGGAGAGGTTGGCACTGCATCCCTGGTCCCCACAGCAGCTAGGCAGCAGTGGAGAGAGTGGCCAAAGGAAAAACAAAAGAGCAGTGGTGCAGCAGGGAAATTCCGCTCTGGGAAATTATTCCATGATTTTTCCCAAGACTGGGTCACCTTAAAGATCCCAGCATTGTGCTAGCAGCAGGAGAGTGCCCTTGTTCTGCTGCAGATGGCCTCTTTGATGCACATGGGAAAAGCCAAACACCGACAGCCTGCCTTGCTTCTGCCACACTTCCCTTGGATGAGCCATCAGCCCGGAGGTCCCACCATAATACAAATCACAGCAGCACAGGCCACCCATACCACCGGTACCCTGATCTCTGGTGTCCACCTTTTAGCTCTTTTCTACACCACCTCACCACCTCTGTGTAATATGCCATGTGCAAAGATGGTCCAGATGAAAATTTTCCCAGGAAATCATCTGGTGAAAACTCCATCCTCTAAAAAGACCTGCACATAGCCCTGTGTCAGCAGAGTAACCTGGGTGGTTTCAGTAAGGAATGTGTTATGTTGTATTGTAAGTAATTATGGACAGGAGCAAACACCCACTGCATATCTTTTAGAAAGGCACACAGTTATTTGACCATAATGATCCAAAATCGTGCATGTCTTACATGTTCTGAGGCAATTTGTTTCAGCTGATAACTTTTATTTTCTCTGATGTCCAGTTTGGATTAGTCTTATTTTAACCTGTCAACCTGGGTGCTGTTGCCAGGTGGATAAACACACACTTTTGTCGTCCATTAAATACTCTGCACTCACCGAATATACTTACATCATCTCAACCTTCTCTTGGATAACTCTGTATATTGACAGGACCCCCCTAGGTACCCCTCTGCCAGGCAGGTTACCCACTCCCCAGCTTGCTTTCATGACTCTTCCTGATTTTCCACTTTCAGTTTCAAAGCCTGGCCCTGAAACAGGACAACATCATTTCAGTAGCAGTCTCCTCTCCTACCCGATTTGGGAATTTCCATGGTTTAGAGGACAATATCCCTGCTCTCATCCCCTCCTTGACCCAGGGCTGAAGGTTTTTGGGTTCCCACCAGAATCCATCACCCTTCTCACCACCCCGCCACCCCAGGCCACAGCTGTCACCAGCCCATGCATGCCCTGGCTTTCCAAACCCCCTCCTCCTGCAGGGATGCTGAATCACTCTGGTTATCTCTCCAGGTGAATTTGCACACCCTTTGCCATCCATCTCTGCTTTTCTTTGCCAAGCTTTCCATCCTCTGGGTGCATCTTTCCGTCACTTCTCTCCCTCCACCAGCTCTGACCATTCGGTACTTAACAATTCTGCCTGCCTGCTCTTTCACATTGCTAATAAAAATGTTAAATACAGCCACGCCCGAGCTGCCTTCTCCTCCCGACACTGAACAAACACCCACACAACTCCCCACACTCCTCGTTTGCAGCTCTGCAGCCCTTAGTGCAATACCCTCACTCAGATCAGGCTGCAGTAACTCCCCAGATGAGCTTTCCTGGGGAGTGGCTCCAGGTATTTCCCTAATGGAAAGGAACCTGATCATCCCAAGGGGTCAAAACTGCAGCCCCACACCCCATGGAGGAACTATCATGGCCCTCAGGGTCCCCAAAAATCAGTGAGACAGAGCAAAGCGCAGTTACCTGTCCTTCCACCATCGTGGCATGAAGGGATGGGCTTGTGTGGGCGGAGGGACACTATGCTTTAACATCAGGAGGTTAATTGGCTTCACCTCTGCTTTAAGCTGTGTCCAAAAGCAAATTCAATTTGCCACTTCTAAAGGGAATGAGGATGCAGGAGGACTCGGCCCCGGTGGGAAACATGCCACAGGCACCAGGGCTGCCTCTCTCCTCTGCACAAGAAAGGCAGCCCAGCATGGGCATCCTCACGGCATCCATAGGCTTGGACACACCAAGTCGTGGCATGCCTTCCCAAAAAATCACAAATGAATCGAAGCACACTGGTAGGAAATTTCTTCCACTTGGCGTTGACATCCTGACCTCACAACCTCCTGTGGGAAAGACAAGAATGCTCCCAGTCTTGACAACTCTCCTGTGTCATTACTTCAGCAAAGTGAGGGTTAAATCCTCTCCTGGCAGGCTGTGAATTGCTATTAATGGTGATGGAGGGTGGCAGCAGGGCTGTGAGTCCCACACCTCCCCTGTGCTAGGTGCTATTTGGGCACGCAGAATATGGTCCCTGTTGGAAAGGTTCCAGACCAGAAACAGATTTTTAAATATATTTTCTAAGGCATAAAGTTGCCCTCTCTTCTCCCTTGTGCCCTGTCCTCCAGCCTGGTCCCAGACCCTCCCAGGGCAGGGGGTTCTGTGGGGCGAGTTGACACCTGTGGAGGGTTAGACGATGCATTTTCTAAGCATCGGCAGCCCTGGCAGAAATTTTGCATGTCTTGCTACCAGCATCCACACAAGAATAAATATCAGCATCCCTACCTGGGAGCATGAGGGGAAGTAGGGACAGAACCAGCTCTTCCTTGAAAACAGAAAACAACAGAAATACGGGCCAGTTTTTCCAGCAATTCGCTCTGTAGGGATCTCTGTAAGGAGGTCTCTGGTCATGCAGAGGCATCTCCTTTCCTCTTGCTCTCCCCATAAAGAAGTTATCTCACCCTACCAAATTGTTTAATTACCAAGTAATTACACATCACGTAGAGTGGTTTGGTCCTGGCAACGGCTGAGTGTCACCGTAAGGTATTTGAGACCAAGGAAGGTGTTTGTGCACTGGGAGTCTAAAAGGGAGTCCCCACCTGTGCCTTCAGCTCTGCATCACTAACAGGGAAAACCTAAAACCGTGGTTAAGCCCCACGACACTGTGGTGCACAACCCCATGCATGGGGACATCATTGTCACAGGTCCCCAGACCACAGGATGCCATTCCCAAACCTGTTTAAATGGAGAACGGGGAAGGGACCGCGCCAAGGACGACGCTTTCTTTTCAGCACATCCCACACTAAGAAGTATTTGCGATAAGCTGATAATCAGGTGGCCCGGCCACCCCTGGTACGTTAGACCTTGCTGCTTAGAGAATATTTGATCATACAGTATCTCCATTAGGAGTTTGTAATCCGCTATCACAGCATTTGAGAGCCATTTGAGTATAAGGAGATTTTTATTAATGGTTCATGAGCCTAAAAGTCAAAATTGACTCTCAGAGCAGATTTTAACAGTTTGTGCAGCATTCATATATTTATCTGTCTCCTCACCCACCTCTTCTTCCCCCTGCCATCACCTCCCTCTGCTCTGCCCCTGTGCAGAGGTGCAGCAGCAATAACAGCAACAGGCAGACACTGGGAAGCCTCAGCAGCTGGATCTGCCAAATGCCATTTCTCTTCCTTCTTCCCTTCCCTTCCCTTCCC
>NW_010242206.1:0-4730 GCF_000690775.1 Eurypyga helias | reverse complement strand
CCCCCGCCCCGCCGGCCCCGGCTCCCCAGCCCATCCAGCCTCACCCGCCCGTTATCCCAACGCCCGCCCAGCCCGTGAAGGTGAGTGACTCATGGATTCATGGAATGGGATGGATGGGAAGGGACCTTAAATCCCATCCAGCCCCGGGCAGGGACACCCTCCACTAGACCAGGGTTCTCCAGGCCTCATTCAGCCTGGCCTTGGACAATCCCAGGGATGGGGAGTCCTGGACAGAAAATCCCAGAAAAACCCCTTTCCCACAGCACGTACGCACTGTCTCACGTGCTCTGGGGCAGGTGCTCAGGCAGGAATAGTTTGGGTTGGCAGGGATATTAAAGCCCACCCATCAGATCATCCAGTGCCACCCCCTGCCACGGGCAGGGACACCTTGCATAGCCCAGGTTGCTCCCAGCCTCATCCAGCCTGGCCTTGGACACTCCCAGGGATGGGGCATCCACAGCTTCTCTGGGAAACTGTCCCAGTGCTCCCACCGTCTGCGGGAAGGATTCCTTCCCGATGTCCCATCTCCATCATAGAACCAGTTGAACCATAGAATCAATCAATTCCTTAATTACCTTAAGGCGACAGCTTAAATTAACTCCGCTGCGTCGAAATGCTGCGGTGGGTCAGGTGGTCGCCCTTTGCATGGCCACTGGGCTCTCGTTTTAAGGCAAACAGCCGCAGTTTGGTCAAAAATCGGTATTTTGAGGACTCGGTTGGGTAGGAAGGGCTGCAGCGACCCTCCCTGCGGCGGGTTGAAGTTAGACATGAGGAATTCCACCTGTGGAAACCTCCATCTGCTTAAAACCGTCTTTCCTTGAGCTTTTTCGGGAGGAAAGTCTGGGCTCGCGGTCGTGGCTGGTGCGCTTCGCCGTTGCTGGCCAACAGAACTACTCGGAATGTTTTCCCATGGAGCTCAGCAATACCCGAGTATTTTTGGAAGGAGGTTCCCACCGTCCTCCTCGTGGCGTTGCCCGGGGATCTCGGGTGGCGAACGGCAGCCAACGCCACGAGAAAAGCAGCCGGTAACGTGGGTTTATTGGGTTGATTCCAGACAAAAAAGGGGGTGAAGAGGAAAGCAGACACCACGACACCCACGACCATCGACCCCATCCACGAATCCTCATCGCTGCCGACCGAACCCAAATCCACCAAGTTGGGTCCTCGCCGGGAGAGCAGCCGCCCGGTGAAGCCTCCGAAGAAGGACGTTCCCGACTCCCAGCAACACGCGGTCGAGAAGAGCAGCAAAATATCGGAGCAGCTGAAGTACTGCAGTGGGATCATCAAGGAGATGTTCGCCAAGAAACACGCCGCCTACGCCTGGCCCTTCTACAAGCCCGTGGACGTGGAGGCGCTGGGCCTGCACGATTACTGCGATATCATTAAACATCCCATGGATCTGAGCACCATCAAGGTACGGGCGGGTTTGCGCGAGGGGGAGGTGGGCGTCTGAGGGGCAAACGAGGCCGCTTCCGCCCGCCCCCGCGCGCACTGGATGTCTCCCGGCTCCGGCCGGGCCGTGGGTTTCTGGAATGGTCGGTCTCTCGCTCTAAGCCCAACGTCTGGGGAAAACAAAGGCTCCGGCGGCTTTCCGGAGGGAAGCGCTCGCCCGGGATTTTGACAGGAAATGTCCGTGAGGGTGGAAGCGTGACCCTTGGGTTTTAGCCCGGGAGGTGGCCTCGGGGAGCGCAAGTCACGGGAAGGAAGGAATTTCATCTAAATCAGCCCCATTTTCAGTTCTTCGGGAAGCTGTCGGTCGGAATGGCGCTGCGGCGGAGCACAGGTGGTTCCCTCTCGTTTCAAATTGCTTCATTTTGAGGAGGGACTACGGATTTGTCTGCATTTCCCCTTGAAACATGAACACAGGGAGTTGTTCGCCTCCAGACGGTGCCTGCGGTCATCCCTGTTTCCCCTTGAAACGCTAATTCGGGACTTAGGAGTCCGATTTTTTAGCTAGGAAACCTTAATTCCTCATTTAGAAGCCAGAATTCTCCATTACCGAGTGTTAATTCAGGATCCTGAAGTCTCACTTCAGTAGGAAAGCACAACTCCCGCTCTAGGCACCTTTAGCATTCCCATTACGGAGCGTTCCCGTTACGGAGCATTCATTCCCGAGCTGGCAGCCGTTGGCGTTCAAGCATGCAGCCCACTCCTGGGTTACGCACCAGCCCCCGCTTCGCCCAGCTTGGGCCTCGCCTTTTAAAACCAGAGGAGTTGGCTTTCCCTTCCCGCAGCCGAGGTGACCCCAGGGCTGGGACCAGCGAGGATTGTCCATCCTCCCGGTGTTTCGGACCCAAAGGGTCTTGGTGGGCTGAACCTCGGTGCTGCCGAATTCTTGGCTCTGGCTTTTCTCTCCGGGCCGGCCGGTGGTGCCGTCAGGTCCCGCACGTCCGTTCGCTGCCGGTACGGCTGCGCCCAGCTCTCTGACTGGGTGCAGGGCTGAGGTCATCTTGGCCGATGTTGCCGAGACAGCTGTTGAGCATTCTCCGTTTTCCAGTTGTCCGACCCCTCCTGGCATTCCCGGGAGGGAGCAGGAACGTGGAGCGTCTCTTGGCACGGCTGGTGTTGCCACAGCTGGATGTGGCGCTGGGGGGGGATGAGGGGTCAGCTCAAGGCTGTCTCCAGCCGGATCCGTCCTCCCGGCTCCACGGGGGCATGGGGCGGCCTTAGAGGTCTGTGCCCTCCTGGGGTGGAGATCCAACCTCTGGACACCCTGGAGGAAGGCTGGGTGATGGGAAGCAGGCGAGATGCTTGAATCTTCTCCCCCCCCTCAGCAAGGCTGGTCATCCTCTTCCATCGCTGGGCGAAGGACCAGCCTGGTGTCCTCGGTCCCTCCAGCCCGGCTGCGCCGCAGCGCTCCGGAGATCATCCTTCTGGAACAATCTGAGCAAAGCTCCCCGTCCTCTGCTGACGCCTGGTCTTGGGCGCGTGTGGAGGTCAGGCAGGGCCAGGGACGTGCTCCTGGCCGACCGCGACCGCGTCCCCGCTCGGTTCTTCAGCCCAGCCCCCCCCGGCTGCCTCACCCGCGCAGGCAGCGAGGAGGCAGCTTGGGGAGCACGTAGTCCTCCCGGCAGCATCCAGGGCGGCCTGCACCTGGCTCTGGCATTTTATAAACCAGCCACAAGCCTTCCTTTGACCAAAATTAGTTGTTATTTTGACCAAAATCAGGCACAGGGCAGGGAGAAAATGCACCTGAGCGCCACAGGCTGGGTCAGTCCATTCGGTGTTAATAGCCCTGAGACTTACTGGGGATTTTTCCTCTCCTTCCCAGTCTAAACTGGAGAACCGGGAATACCGAGATGCTCAGGAATTTGCGGCGGACGTACGATTGATGTTCTCCAACTGCTACAAGTACAACCCCGCTGATCACGAGGTGGTGGCCATGGCGCGGAAGCTGCAGGTAAGGATGCGCGTCGTTGCGCCCGGCTTGGGGTTTCGGTCAGCGCCGGCGTCTCTCCACCTCCTCTCCCAGCGTGACTGCCGCGTGGCCTTGAGGTGATGGTAAAACAAGGCCAGCATGGCGGATGTCTTGGTTTAACTCTGGCTGGCAACATACCACGAAGCCGCTCTCAGAAATCCCCTCCCTCCTCCAGTGGAGGGGATGGATCAGAGGGAAAAGAAATAAGGAAGCTCGTAAAATTGAGAGAAGAACTATTTACTAACTAAATCTGAATTAATATATACAAGTACTACTGATAAGGAATCATTAAAATAACAGAGAATAAGACGATACAATATGATACAGTTGCTCACCACCCACTGACCAATGCACAACAGGTGCTGAGTAGTGGGAGTGAAACCCAGAGAGCCCGAGAGCCGCAGCCCGAGAGCGATCGCAGGCCGAGGGCCAGAGCCCGAGTGCTGCTGCAGCAGATTCCGAGCGAACCCGGTCAGCGACAGCACGACCGGGAAAACTAAACCAACCCACCAACTCCCTCATGAATGACCCAGCACAGGAGTGAGCGAAGCAGCTCACGCAGGAGTCAGGAGAGTGTCAGCAAGTGTGCGGGAGTGAATGAGCCAGAGAGTAAGGGAGAGAGTAATGGCTCCCGGACCCCCTCCTCGCCTCTGCCCCCAGCATGACGTACTGTGGGATGAAACCCTCCCTTGGTCAGTTGGGGTCAGGTGCCTGAGCTGTGTGTCCCCTGCGCTGCCTGCAGCGAGACAGCGAGAGCTGGGAACGCAGCTGCAGGGTCAGAAGGGGAGACAGACCTTGAATCTGGTGCAGGCATTGCCCAGGGCCAGCTGGGACCTGACCAGTGCTGCTCTCTGCACCCAGGAACAGCTTCCCAGCAGCCACGGCGAAGGGAGTTAACTCCTTCCTGGCTGAACCCAGCGCAGCGGATCACGGTGACAATGGGACGCGTGTTGGCACGGAAGCGACGGGGAGCGCGCTGACTCGGCCCCGTTCGCTGCTGCGAACTCTCGTTTTGTTCAGTAGCGTCTTCTTCCGGCCCTGCCGGTTTGAGAAGGAAGTAGGAAGGGAAACGCGGCTCCAAAAATGGCACTTTTCACCTCAAAACACTCGAGAAAGCAAGCGCAGGAGTAGGAAGGGAAATGCGGCTCCAAAAATGGCACTTTTCACCTCAAAACACCCAAGAGAAACCGAGCGCGTTGTGCCGCTTCTGTCACCTCCTCCGGCATTCTCCCAGTGAAGTTCTCTGCTCTCCGCTGTGCCGGCAGGGTGTGGAAGGAATGGATCACGGAATCCACGCGCCTCACGCGCCGTC
>NW_010242205.1:1109-1323 GCF_000690775.1 Eurypyga helias | reverse complement strand
GGCGTGCCGGTGCGTGGGAGCCCACATCTCCCCAGCGCGCTTGCCAAGCGCCCGGCCGGGCGGAGGGCACAGGGAACTCCTTTGCCCAGGGGAAAACTCTCCTGGTTTTCATCATCCTGGGGATGGCTCCACCACCGCTGCCGAAACGCGGCTGCCTGTGGCGTGAGTGTGGCCCCCCGGCTCAGCTGGGCACTGGGGTGGGGCCCCCCGGATG
>NW_010242205.1:0-1082 GCF_000690775.1 Eurypyga helias | reverse complement strand
CTGCACAGGGATGGAGGCGGACACGTGCTCCGGTGTTCGAGTGTTCTGTGGGGGACATGGGGGGTGCGGGGGGACCCCAGTGCTAAGGTCTTGCCGCTTCTCCTCCCCTGCACCTGCCTGGGAAGTGCTGGGGGTTGTTCTCGTGGCCATGGGGAAGCTGGGATCCAGCTGGGAGATTCCTGAGCACTGTTCAGGCCTGGGGAGGTGTCCCCGGGGCTCCCCGGTTGGCTCCCTGGCGCCGGATCTCAGCCACCAGCAGCTCTCCGGGGCTGGGAGCAGTTTCCAGACTTTGCATGAACAGCTCCGGGCACCGGCCAGAGCGATCCCGAGATGGATCCCAACCCTCATCCTGGCTGTGACACCACAGGGAGCAAGGACCCGGTGGTGGGGATGCTGGCCCAGATGTCCCCCTGTCCCCTGCTCCCCCTCAGCTGCCAGGATGGATGTGCCTTTCCTCGCGCACGTGGCACGTCCCTTCGCTCCGGGGTCTCCTCCCAGTGTCCCCAGTGCTTCAGGGATTGGTGGTGAGGGAGGAAGAGGGGTCCCTCTCCCACCATCTCCCAGTGTGGCCTCTGTCCCCATCAGCCCTGGGCCGTGGAGGGGCTGTGGCGTGGGAGGACATGGGACACTCTGTGCCTCCTCCGAGGACACGGATGGGGACCTGGGGAGGTCCCAGACCACCCACACCCAGCCCCAAGGTCCCCCCGGGGTCTCTGGACCCCCATCCCAAACCACCGCTCCTGGGCTGGGGGGACAGAGGGGACGCTGGGACGTGCTCCTGGGCTGCTGGGACGTCGTCGGGGGCAACGGGGGGCTGAGACCCGGGGGCTGGATGGGGCAGCGGCACAGGGCGGAGGGGAGAGTTCGTGTTGGGGACCATTGGGGTCTGGGGGGGGCACAGGGTCTCCTGGAGCCACCTTGAGCTGGGACCACACATGGGGACGACGTTGCACCAACGCTGGAGGATTGAGGGGGGGAGCATCTCCTTGCCACGGAGCGTCTGAAACCCCGAGCCGTGCCTTGAAATTACAGCTAATTACAGAACCCATTTGCATAAATTACAAGGCGAGAGGCAAATGCCT
>NW_010242204.1:281-53035 GCF_000690775.1 Eurypyga helias | reverse complement strand
GGGCATTTTTTTGCTCCTAAAATCACTAAAACGTGTTTAGTCAAAGATTTGCATTCGTTTGTTTATTCATTTTTAATCAATGGAGGGTTTTTTCCTCTAAGTAAGAAATGTCTGCTTTGTGCTGTTTAAAAAAAAGAATCTCTAAAGAATGGAATGACAAGTACTCTGGATCATAATTCCCTACCGACAAGCTACTCATTTAGTGTGTTAGAAGTTCTTGCCTCTCCATGGCAAAGATGCATTTTTCCAAATGTATGAAAATAATTTGTTTATATGCATGAATAAATGCAATGTACCCATTTTATGGCCAGATAGTTTCACTGTTGAAGGAAATACCAACTTACACGCTCTGGAATGCAATTAGGGCAGCTATGAGAACTCAAGGGGTTGGAACTAGATGGTCTTTAAGATCCCTTCCAACCCAAACTATTCTGTGATTCTGTGATTTATATTGTTCTCTTCCCCTCTTCCCATTTCTCCTTTTCCAATTCAGTCCATAATAAAATTTCCATTGATTTCAGGAGTACAGGCTGAGACTTTGTTGATGAAAAGGCAGGTGAGAAATTGTTTTGATGCAATTTGACTTTGTCCCTGTTACAGTTGTTCTTGCTTGGAGAAACTCTGGTCTCAGTGAATTTTTCAGCCTTGGCTGGGGAGGGGGGATATCCTCAGCTTGGCTGTCTCTCTCCACTTCTTTCGGAGAGCAGAGGTTAACCAGAGCTGCGGCAGGGATTATGCTGAGCTCTCCTCTCGGGTGACTGTGTAGGAAAGAAGCTCTTCATACTAAAGGAGGAGCAGCCGCAGAGAAATTTTGGAAGCTCAAGGCTTACGCTTGTGTGCACACAACAGTCATGCTGTTGGGAGACTTGGCAAGGTCAGTTGTTTCAACAGCGAGCTAGAGATGAGTGTTAGGTGTTCAAAAATCAGGTGACTGGCCTAGGTAAAAGTCATGTAAAAAGAAATGCATACGTTTGTTCCTTCTTGTTGCCTTTCTGAGGTTGGCAGCGCTACCACTCTTTGATACAAGCGCTTCTAAGGAGGACGAGCATTGTGTCTGAACTCAAAGCCCCAGCTTGCAGGAATTGGAAATAGGTTTTGGATGTCTGTTGGTGTAGCAAAGGAAAAACTTCGTGAGAGAGAATGCTGGGGCAGTGGGGTTGCTGGAGTGAGTAACAGGACTTCTGCGGTGGGGGGGGTGGAAGGTGGGGAGAGGGCTCCCTGCACAGTGCTTTCATGTGGACCTGATGAATTGCACGGTTGTTAGGTAGACAACCCCTGTATGGTGTTTCATTCTCCCTAAGGATGACAAACAAAGCTGGATTTTTCAAGCTATAAAAAAGGACAGTGAAGCTTCAGTTCTGAGTGGGGCTGTTGGTGTCTGCAGTCTTACAGATCCTCAATTTCGTAACATTTAAGTGCATGGATGAAAAATGAAATATTTGATTGTGGACTGCCATTATATGGGGAAAATTGTTGCACGTAGATAATAAAATGTCTTAAATTAATACTTCAAGGTAAATATCACTCTCTAGATGGAATTCCCAAATAATGAAACCGACTCCAGGTACAATACTACAGGGCATTTCAGGAGGATAATAAAGCAGAAGCAATGAATAATGCTGAAACTTAATCCAAATTGTTTTCTTTCATAGGTAGTGTGTGCCACTAAATGTTATGCCCTGGGAGATTCATTGTGAGTTACAGAAGTTTGCAGTTTGCAAGGGTAAAAGCATAAATTCAGCATAAAATATAATCTGATTTTATTTGATGGGTGTGATTTATTTTTCTGTTTATAGTTGTTCAACTATAGTTGATCTGTTTCTATACTGCCACGTTACTGGGATTATGGTATTTTATCAAAACTTCTGAATCTGCCGTTGAGCATTTTTTAAAAGCGGTGACATTTTAACAACCTTGAGATTACTGTCACGCTTTCCTCTTGGCTCTTCTCTAGGGGGTAGGCAATGCCCATCTGTGGGGCAGAGAAGGGTGGCTGTATTCGTGTCGTGTTTTCAGACGACTTAAACACAGATTTCTACTGTATTTTCATTTGTGTTCATTCTCTTAATTCAGCAGTTTTCAAATCTGCCGTTCAAGGCCAGTGACAAATTTTCTAGCAGTAATGGGAAGAGAACAGGGCTGGTAAGTCTCCCGCATGCAACTGGCTCTTGCCTTGGGCTTCCTTGCAGACAGGCAATGCCTCACACGCACACGGACCGTGGCACTGGGACCCCTGTCCAGCTCAGTGCCCTGGTCTGTGGGGCATGGCCGTCCCATACATTTAATTGATGGTGGGCTCTACCTGGCTCATCTCATCAGGGAGCATGGGCAAGGTCTTCAAGCTGCAGGGGAACTGAGGAAGTGCCTGGCAGGAAGATCTGGTAGGCACAGAGGGGAATTGGGGTGATGCACTCGCCTGTCTCTAGATGTCAGCCTGGCCAGCTCCTGGTACGTACATCGTGTCCTCTGCTGTGTGATAGATGTCTGTCAGGTTGCACGAGCTGCATGGTAGTCTACTATGCTAGGACTGTAGTGCTGTGAGTCTGCCTTAGGGAAGGTGTGCGCTCAAGCAAACCTTGGGCATTCCCCCCCAGGAGTATGCCGAATCTTTCCAGTGCAGATGGCACTGAGGAATCAGAACATCAGCTTCTCCTTCCAACATTGTTATTAATATACTTTGTGACTCCAGGCAAGCCATTTCTTCTCCATGCCTCAGCTTCCCCACTTGTGAAGTAGTTGCAGTAGTGATTGTACATGAGTAACCTGTCCAAGCATGCAGCCAAATATTTTAAATTGCCTCCTTTTTGTTGCCATAATGGGGAGCCTAGAAACCTAGCTGCAGATAGGGGTTCGTTGGTCGATGGAAAACTGTTGATATTTAGCTGCAGGGCTAACAGTGTTATCGAGCTAATGGGAAGGACAGCAGATGACTTTCGATTTCCCGAGAAGTTAAACATTTACCGTTCTTTGGAGCCGTGGGACAAATGTTCAGGGAGAGGGAGGTAGACTGTACTGCACTCTGTGAGGCAGCCTCCCAGCTATCCTGTGTTTGTGTGTTTCAGAGCTTGGCCATTCCATTTCTCTGTCGTTTTTTTCTCAGAGAACTGTTTAATCACACAGGCACCTCCTGGACTTGACATTTAAGCATTCTTTTAATAATAAAAAATAATAGCACGGAAATATAGTGCAAAGATTTCTTGCTAATCACTTGATTTATAAAGTGGTGCGACATTTAGCAATGTTACGTCCAAATGCCTGTATAAATTATGAGTAATAAGAGTTTGATACCTTTCATCCTTTTCAGAAGACATCGGAGAATCAGATATGGTGTGGGAGAGTTCCCACACGTAATATCAGTTATTGCAGTGCTTATATATCAGTTATTTCATGCATATTATGAATTTACAAAGCTTCAATCTTATACTCAATAAAAGTTAAGCTATGTATTTAAATTCTAATGAGATATCGCGCATCACTACACATCAAACACATACCAGTAGCTAAAAAATATTGAGAGTTTTCCACTGTAGCACTTGCAGGGACATGACTTTTTCTATGATAAGTTCAGTTGAGAAATATCCATGACCTTTTAATCACAAATGATTGTATGGCCTATATCTTTGTTAGTGATCACACTATTTGTTGACAGCTCAGTACTTCATGATACAAATCACTGATTTGTGAATTGTACAGGGCTGTTGTACCTACAGTAAAGCATTCTTTGCAAAAGTGTATGTGCGTGTGTTAGAGGAAAGGGGGGGTCTTAGCTAGTTGCTGCACAAGTACTCTGCTTGTGTTCTGTGTGTTAAAAGGGGTACTGAGGCACCCAATCACCGAAAAAACCCAACCGATAAGTTTTAAAATTATAAGTTATTTCTCTTTTTTTGACCTACTTGGCTCATAGGATTAAGTTTGGCAACTATGTTTTGGAATGGTAGAGAACATACAGTAACAGACTGAGAGTTCTCCGTCAGTCACTCACGGTTTGTGAGACAGCGTGCCACTGTGAGACACAGAATCCCTTGTGCGGCGTGTCATAAAGTACGCTACAGCTCTAATTATACGTAGTGAATGGCTCGAGAAAAGAAACATTCTCCAAGTCATAAAATAGAATGTTTGATTTGATTTGAATTTACACAAGTCCCCTTTCTTACAGTAATGCAAAATGGATTATTTTTTCAAATGCTGAACATAGCCGTATTAGCCTGGGCTTCTTTACTAACATTAATACCCACTGTAAATTTTAAATTGGTTCATCTCTGTCATTCTGGAACTAAAGCTAGCTAAAGGCCTTGCTAATCCTCAAAAGAGTAGTTTTTTGTTATTATTTTAATTAAGTTAATTACAGCTCAATTTTCTATTTCGACCATACAAGCCGCATTTTTTTCTGTGGGTAAAAACCACTTCGTTCACAAGTAATTCTGAAATAGGAGCAAAACAGTAACATCCTTTCTGGACCATCTTTGAAAAGCTAACAAAGGAGAAAGAACCCCTGGTCTAGCACATAGCAGTGTGATGAAGTGATGAATTGCACCCTTCAGTCATTGACTTGAACAACTTGACGATATCATCCATAACTTGCGATTTCTCCCTGGCTAAGACTCTCTGAGTGTTACTCACAGAATTTGAAAAAATATACGTATGCAGGAAAAAAAACAAAGTCCACTTATTTCAGCATGAAAGTACTTTTTGGCCAAAAGGATTTATCTGTACAAATACCTAAAGAGCTGGAGAGAATATCGGGGAAGTAGATCTGATTAATCATACCCAGTGGGAGAAGGACTGCAGCTGTGAAGTATTCTGTCCTACACTTAGAAGTAGAGAGATCAATTGTGTTTAACGGCTGCTGCCGAATACATTCAGACAGTGCAAACTCTCACGCTCTCCTAAAGACGAGGGTGGGCACCAGAACATGCTCAATTGCAAACGTTTTGTAGGTCTGCAGATGTGGTCAGATAATGTTTAAATGCTGACCCTTGCTCTCAGAAGCAAGGACACACCAAATTATGCCTGAGCTGCCATTCTCCACCCAGACTTTGGATGTGAAGGAAGTTTCTGGGCTAAGATGTTACCCATGAAGTTTCCTTCTTACACAGCTGCTACAGTGGGATAACTTTTTTTTTCCCCAGAAAGGATAAACTAGCACTTTTGTAGCAGTTTGGAAAAACTTATCTAAACTCTACCTATGTCACAGAGCTCCAAGATGTCAGCTTTGACAAAAGGGGATGCCAGAACAGGTTTGGCTCCGGGGACTGAAAAGCTGATGACGTGTAGCTGTGTGACTGCAAACTGGGTTGAGTAGTGAACTCCAGTGACTACTCACTGTCCACTGAAATGGAAAGAAAAGTACAGTGAAAAGGCAGGATGTTACCCCTGCAGCAAGGCAGGGGTACCGGTCCTCTGGTGGGTTACAGGATGTTCTGCTTATGGGCAGGAGGAACAGATTGCTCTCAGATGCCACAGGGGCATGAACACGGGCAGCAATTCCAGCCAGTGCCAGTTCTGGAAGACAATGTAGGTGGTGGGTGGAACCACCTCTGTGCAAGGATCCTAGTTCTCCTGGAAGCACAAATTTCTTACACCTGACCAAGCACAGCCTGTTGTGCCAGAGGGATATGCAGCCCTTTGTGTGGGGTCAGGCAGCACCTGCCCGAGCGGTGATTCGGAGATGGGACACGGACCACATCCTGAGATCTGCCTATAACTCACAACTCGTGCAATTTGCTTTTTAGCTTAGAAGAAGGTTCCCAGCCCGGCTGATTGCAAAGGTACTTGGCAGCCTGTGGCTTGTTGCAGTGCTGTCCGAGTCTGCAAGACGCTAAAAATTACCTTCCTGCCCAGCTGGAGAATGCAGGAGGCACAGTAGAAGCTCAGTAAATCCTAGCAGCGTTTTGGTTTAAGTTGTGGTTCAGCTGGGAAAGCTGTAGCCCCTTCTGCCTTTTGTTTGTTTGGGTTTGGTGGTTTTTTTTTTTTTTTTGAAAATAATCTGATCCTGAAAACGGGCATGAACTGTGCAAATCCTTCCCAGCAGAAAATGCAGCACTGTATGACGGTGCCGTAGCGTGCGCGCTGAATAAACCACGTGGGTAAATGACTGAGCTTCACTTCTGCACGTCACTTATTAAAATTGGTCCCTTCAGGCTTGAGAACGCGATTGGAAAGAAGAGCGAAGAGCAAAGCTATCTCTCTCCCCCTAGTGCTTACAGAGCCAGGCTTTTCAGAGTGACAGCTCCAAGTAAGACCAAAAGAGGTGCAATGTATTTAGGACAAGCAACAGCACATTCACAGCTAATTTTAAGCAGCCTTCAGAATGCGGTATAACACCTTATTAACTCGCTTGTACTTAATCCTTGCTTTCCGTTATTTTTAGAAGCCATCATGCAATTCAGCAGTACTTTCAGCCCGGATCTCCTTTGCAATGGGTGACACTGCTCTATTTCTCGTTTTAATTTAGAATTAGCTTTCTGACAATAAGCCTTGCTCACACACAAAAGTTATACTGATTTAACTAAATTAATTTAGAGATGGATTCTTCCTTCTCCCCCTAAGGTGGCCTTCTTAATTGGGCTCGGTGGAGCTGGTAAAGGCCTGCCTTCACCACTTGCCCCGGTCTGATCTTCTGCAACTGGATCAGAATTTGGCTTAGTTGAACCTCTTGCAATCTGCAATTGTAGGAGGGTAAAGTCACCCTCACAGGTCACCTTCTTTGCCAGAGGGCTGCTTCCTTTGTCCAGTTTTGTAGTGCGTACCCCTGCAAGTGCTGCATTGCAGCAATCTGAGTAGATTTAAGGCTTTGGAAGACAGTGCCTCTTCATTCAGTAGCTTAGTATTTTTTGGTCACGTGGGAACTCAGGGTACAGCTGTAACAAGTGTAAACAGTCCTATTTTGTCTGCGCCTGGTTTTATCTTGATCCAGTATCTCCCAGCTGGGAGGCCTAAGTTAGCGTTGGGCTGCATCTAACGAGCTTCAAATGAAAACAAAGTCCTCTGAACCATGGTTTCCCTCTGTTATGTATTATCTAATCAGGGCTCTCCGGAACAGGCCGTTGGAAACTGTTCTCTGCACAAGCATACGAACTAGGCTTATCAGGTCGTTTGAGTTAAGGCTGCTCTGGAGCAGGGAGAAACTTAGGGAGGTCTTGTTGATGAATATTTTTCTGAATGTATATGGTGCTTACTTTCAGAGACATACACAATCCCCCCTTTTCTCTCTCTAGTGTCTTGTAGAGCACTGGTTAGAGGTACAGTAAAACACCAGCACAGCAAGAGGTAAGAGTTTAGAGCAAGGGACAGTAACGCCCCACTGAACATGTTCTGGAGGAAAACAAGGAATGCAAACCAAAACCAATTCCTCTTCCTTCGGCTTGCTAGCACGTAGATAAAAGCAAAACTAATGTTTCCAGGAACGGGTTTGTGTACAAGGGAAAGCTGCTGGGAAATCAGTGAACGTATGTACTTGAAACATGATCATTCTGCACCTTTTCCTCCACAGATCCTTACATTTCATACACAAAGTCTCTTTTTGCAGTTGAACTTCATCTGTTTCTAAAAGGTGAAAGAAAAGGGACCACATGGGCCTCTAGTACAGAGTGTCTCCTGCAGAATAGCTGGTCAGACCCATTTCTCTATGCAAAGAAGTTCTAGCTTAATTGCAGTTAATCCAGTCAGAAAAGAGCAGCAAATTTCTGTGCACAAGAGGTATTCATCAGTCTAAAATGTGACAGGAAAGCAATGAAAACTTCCCTGGGGAGTGCTGAGTCTGAGCCCTCATCTAGGGCTCTCCGTTTTACCCCCAAGTTTGTTCGTTAAAGAGATTCACAACTTGTGTTTGTATTCTATCACTGCTTTGTTTGTAGTATTATATTACACGAGGAAATTGTTCCTAGGACTTCACTGTGCTGGTAATTGTATACCCGCCTCTTGGAAAGGGAGACAAACAGCCTAGTGAATGACACTGCAGGTGTTCATCAATGGTAAGTATTTTACATGCATGTATCCATCCGTGTTGACTCAGAAAAGGAATAGGTTAGTCAGAGAAAAAAGATGGAAAGTTGGAGAAATGAAGAAACTGTAGGAAGCCTGAGGAAGCCAACGGCTTTTAAATTGCAGCAGGAGAAATGTGATACCTAACTTGTCATGACTGATGTGAATGAGAGCTAACTAGGATATTGATTAGGCCACTGGAGGACTCTGGTTTAAGGAGTCCTACAAAAAGGTGTGGTGTATCGAATCTGTTGCTAGGGCAGGCACCTACTGCTTTAATATCTGTGATTCAGACTATATTTTCTGGGTGCATTCTGAGTGTAAAAAGTTATAGTGAAGACAAGAAATTAATATATTTCTGCCTAACCCATGAAGAGGGGCTGAGTGCCTTGCTGAAATAAAAGCTCTTCCACAAATTTTGTAATGAGAACAAAGATTAAATTTTGAAGGACTCAAAGGTCTCCACTTAGTATGTAATCTTGCAGCCTTGGGGTATTCACTCCATGTGTGCTTCCGTCACAGCCTGAGGATGGAGGGCTGGGACAGAGCACATAATTTTTGACAAAAGCATTTCCAGTACATTGCTAGGAGACTGCTGAGATGCCACATGTACATTCAAAAATTACTCTTCTAAACAGCGAGAGGACCTGCAGTTTCTGTAATTGCTGGTTTGGTGTTCATGTCCGCAGATGGAAAGAAAGGGAGCCCTCCCCTTGTTAGGTAAGGGAGGATGAGTAGGGACAAACTACTAATCCGATGTGAAGGGCATAGGGAGAAGTCCCCTTTGCTTTGGAATAACAATTGGTTGTGCTCATTACCCGAAAAGTCTTGCTCTAGTCGCTTTTTATTTCTTGGTGTAATCTGTACCTTACAGATTTACGGAGTATAAGTTTATCTCCTTTGCCCTCATATGCATCACAGACTCTCCAGTTTCACGGGACTAGCCCCGTTACTGAGCATAACATGGTCTGTGAAGTGCACTTTGCCTTTGACATAGCACATCTTGAAGAAAGCATCCACTTTTGGTCTGAAGATACCAAAAGGTAAAGCAGCCAAGGTTTCATTTCTGAGAAGAATTGCTTTCACCGTTTGACAGCTGTGCTGCCCTTAGCTCCACTTAGGCGCTCCTCCACTGGACTCTGTAACAGGGCAGGTCATAATGGCTTTCTGTGTTCCACCTATTTGCTGTAGCATCCCAAGAGACAGATTTTCCTAGAGGTATAGAGATGCTATGCCTGAAGGGAGTCTCATGCTGTGAATCGTGGCGGAACATACCAGCTGAGTATAGAAGGGAAAGAAAATGAAATATAAATTCAGTACTGCATAGCTAGAACAGTGATGACAAATTCCCTCTATTTCCAGGCATCTGTATTGTACTCCCAACCAGGGATACCATCAGTGGGGACAAACTGAGCTCTTTTGATCATTTTCTGCTGTGAAAAGGGTCAATATTTGCTCTTCACACCCCCTCCTACATGATCCTGACTCACCCTTGGGCTGACTTACATATTCACTGAGCTGATCCAGCTCATTGACCCATCAGAAAACTGTCCCTTTTTTACTTCTCTGGATTTATTTTCTGCCAGTTCATGGAGCTGAATCAGCTCAGTGTGGGGGCATGTGAGTGTCAAAAGTGCTGTAAGGAAGCCTGGGTAGGAAGCATATAGGTGGAATTAAGGGAAGGAAGAGGAAAAAGACAGGAAAGGGCTCGCAAGGTGAAGGAACAAGGCTGCTTCTTTCTCTGACAGAAAGCTTTCAGATGAGCTAATATCACCTTGTCTGAGCACATCTTTAGGAAGGTGATTTCCTTAGAGTTCCTGTGGAGTCCATGTAGAAAAGGGAGTTTCTTTAGAGGGTGGTTAAAAGGTAATAAAAGGAAGTAGTCTAATTGAGAGGTTAGGCAATGTAAATACGCCTGTTCTTTACTGCAAAGACCCCTGTGGATTAAAGCTTTAAAACACAGTTAATGACTAAATGATTAAATGCCCGGAAAACCAAAATAATGCTCTCTAAATGCAGGATTAGTCTTCTGAGAGCTCTACGAGGCCTCAAGTACAATCCGAAAGACTGTGTAAGCCCAGAGAGCAGAGCGTGAGCACCAGGTGAATCGGTTGTGTGAAATCAGTGTTGAGCAAAGGTTGGTGAAGCTGATGTCACTTGGAATTTGCTCAGGCTCTGCCTGAGGAGAGAATCAGGAACAATCCTCCAGCATAGATCTTGTGTTCAGCAGAGGTCCCCCTGCCATTCCCTGCGTGCCGCCAGCTCTCCCTAACTTTGCTTCTCTCTTGCTCTTTTCACTTCCGCTATTATTTGTAAAACTACTGCTAAAAATGACCTACATAAATAAATAAATGAAATGAATAAATTATGAAGGAGAGAATGAATATGTGAGTGCGTGTAGGTGGATGACACAGAGAACCAGGCTGGTGGGAGCAGCAGGAGCTAGCAGTTCATTTGCTGTCAGCGGCAGAGCCCTAGGGAGGGTAAGGACATGAAGTACCTGATTGTGCAAGGTGCTGAGAGCCTTCATCTTCTGTCATTTTTGGAGATAATTGAAAGCATTTCCACACCTTGCCAGTAGAGGTTTCAAGGGAGGAGGAAGGCTGCAGGCAGCAGCCTAAACCTATGATTTTCAGCCTTTTTTTTCTTATTTTGCAGATAGCTAAGTATTTCTTCCCTGTAACGAATCTTTCCGTAATTACCTTTCATGGAGCCCTTTAAAATAATCAGTGGACCCTCAGGGGCCTGTGCAGCTGAGTTGCTGGTTTTTAGATAAAGCAACGCAAGAGAAACTTCCCTCTTGCAAGAGCAAGGCTAGAAGCGTAATTTCAGGGTTGATATTGGTTGTATCCTCTCAGGTACAACCTTTCTTCCACAGAAAACACTAGCCATAACCTTCATCAAATAGCTGAGCCACCGTCCCCTTGCCATGCCCCTGCGCCCTGGGACGTTTTCTGTACGAGAGGGTGAGGTGAACTCTGCAGTGCAGGAGGGATGCAATGCTCCCTTGACATGTGCCACATCTTGCCTCAGAGATGGAATGTGCCCATTGCGCTGTCTTGACCGACCACATGTGGTGACAGCTTTGCCCTTCAGGATGGGGCATGTACAGCTGGAATTCAACTGGTTGCAGAAGGACATTTGCCCCATTAAACGCATAAATATAGGGAAAAAAAGGTGGTTTAATTATCAGTGGTGCTTTCAGTAAGTACTTAGTAATCCCAACACTGCAGCAGTTGTCTTTTTTCTTTTTGTTCTGTGGTTCAAACCTTTGTATGATGTTTCCAGAGTACAAGATTGTATTATTGTACCTGGTAGATAAAGCATTTTTTTATAGAGCACTGGGAGATATGTGTCCGTATGTGTGTATCTTGTACGCCTACAGTTTCCTCCTGCCTTTTCTAAGTACGTGGTGCCATAGCAGTCACCGTAGGAGTCTAGGCATCGCGCGCAAATGGTAAATAATAGGGCTAGAGCTGAAGAAACTGTCTTGGATTTCCCTTCAAAACAAGTGTAGCTTGTTCCTGATCACTTCTAAAAGACCCAGTTGTTGTCCTGACACAAACTTGCTCTTTACAGTTGTCCTTTGGAGCTGTTGGAGATCCAAATGACAAGCTGTGGAGCCAGTCCGTGGGTAGATTATCCACTCCCCTGGAGAGCACTGGGAAGGAAAATAGGATTTTTTTTTCAATATTCGGGGCAGCAGCAGAGGAGAAAATAGGATATAAAAGATGAGGTATTGTTGGTTGCGGGCTGTGCCTTTGAGAAAGTATGATGTTCTGAATTGATTTTCGCTTTAAGTTCAGCAATTGTATATGCAGGAGTAGGGAATTACAATAATAAAGCCTGGAATTCATAAATACACTTGTAACTCTGGTCAAGTGCAGCTCCCTCAGATGGTAAGAAAGGGGCACAGTCTTCCTATCAGTCACAGGTAGAACAGTCTCCACAGATTGCTTTGCAGTGATTGCTCTTCATCAACCCTTTATTCAGCTGCAGGATGCTGTTAACATATAAAGTAGGCCAGGCTGTCATCTGACTGTTATTGACAGCCAGTCCAGCGACCGAGCCTATAGTTTATTGCAGATGTGTGTGTAAGTCCAAGGTTACCTAAGTTAACGCAAGAAGGAGAGGATTAAAATTTGGGCAGTTGCACCAGAAAGCTCATTATCATGAATCCATGAGCCTCCAGAATGAATTGTGCACGTCCCTGCCAGGTCAGCGGACACTGCCCTCCATTCCTGCAGAAATACTGCTTTCAGTGTGGGTCAGCATCGCTGCCACATTGCATGAGCTTGCTTTGTGCCAGGGCTGTGCAGCAGCGTGGCCAGCCCTACCAAGTGGCCTCAACACTGTGATCACAGGCTGTGGCCAGTACCGAGGCAGGAGCTGTGCTCCTTGCTGCCCCAGACGTGCCACCACCTTTCCATATCTTTCTTTGCCTTGGACATCTCCTGTTCGTCCTCACAGCAAGGGAAGAGGGAGAGAGCCTCGGCCATAGGCTGGAATGGGCAGCAGTAGAAATGCCACCCTGTTAGAGATGATGCACGTTGTCTTTGAGTTGATGGTTTCTTCGGGGGTCAGAAAACAATAGAAATAACAAAAGTATCTGCATGACACAGAACCCTGCATCTCATTTTCAGGGAGAGCTGGGCCATACAAGTGCTCAAGGCCTTGCTGACAGTGAGCCAGATCTGACAGAATATTTAGGGGGGAGAAAACACCATGCTGAGTGAGATTTCTAGGTTTTCATTACTTAAGGTTCACTTTGATTTACGAGTAGGTGCCTGACGATGTAAGAACTTTTATAAACCTGTCAAGTGTGCATTTGTGTGTGGAGATTTCTAAATATCTATTTTTGTATGGCACGTAGTTACTCTGAAAATAAGGCTAACTATTCAGCTTCAGTCCAGAAGCGTGCACAGTCATGTAAATGTGGCACTGCCTCTCAGCAGGGCTTTTTAAGCCTGGCACTGCATGGAGCTAGCTCAGACATATGAATTCTCAACCAGAACTGCACTTGGATGCTTTAAAAAGTGCTACCTTACCCAGACAGAACAACATGAACAGAGTTAGAACAGCACCCTGTCAGTGCCCTCTGCTCTTTTGGGTAGTGACATCTTCATGTCACTGTGTTGAATAACAGCATGCATGAAAAATGACAGACACAACTGCTCTGCACTCTTCTCCACGTATATAATTGTGGGCTCCCTTGTAGCTTTCTCAATTCTTGAATAAAAAAAAAAAATTAAAATCTTAAAAGGATCAGAGATAACATGTTCCTTACACACCTGTTTGAAGTTAAATAATTCACACTGCCTCAGCTACCTTGCCTGATAATCAGGACAGCAATGTGGAACAGCACTGCTTCTCCCCTTCACCTCCATTCTCTCTCCATCAGTGCTGCAATCCGGTACCCAGCGCACCATCCTGAATACAGATTTTCTTTTTCCTGCTATGCTTATTTCCTTTAAGGCATTTTTTTTTCCTCTCTTGTGGATTGACAGACTTATCAACACAGGCTAAGACTCGTTTAATATGCCTGTCATAAGCCAAACAGTATCCTCTCCTGTCGCTTCGTATTCTTTTCTCAGAAAGAATTGGGTTTAGCTGCAATTATTTGCATTATCTGCTTAAATATGTAGCAAATGCAATAGTTTGGTAGTCAGGCTTTGCTGTATTCTGTTCCAAATTTTAACTCTGTAAGCCTGGTTGGATTCTTGTTTTGTTTTTCCTCCTGGCTATTATGAGACGATATCCCCAGGAAGCAGGAACAGAAGCAGCACCTGGGGCTGGACGCTGCTCTTGTGTGCGTGCGGCTCTGGCAGAGATGTGGAGGAGAATCTGCGCACAGCAGGCCTGCAGAATCAATCCCAGATGCCAAATGTGGAGATCAGTATGGCACAGCTTTGAATTCTTGTTTTCATTCATTAAAAGGCAGTCAGAAAGAAAGAAGCTCCATTCTTGTCCTTCGAAGCGCTGTCACGTTCACCCATATGCATGCACGTACACCGCTGCCTTTATCGGAAATGCTGAGGGATGTAACAGCACGGTAAGGAGTGAACCGTACCAAATTTACCTGGAGTATGAAGTATGTTTTCATGGCTCCTGTTGCAGAAGGATCGTTCCTTTTTTTTTTTTTTTTAGGTTTTAGTATCCTACGAAAAAATATTTCTTCTTTTTCTGTCCATGTTAAAATCTCCCCTGACATGAGGCAAATTGTTTCCCTTACTAATCCCCACAGGTATAGTCCCAGCTGGCTGGCTGCAGATTCCCTGCTGGCTGTCCTGGCTTTTCCCCAAATCATCACAAACTGTTATTCTGAATGTGCTTATCTACGTGTAGGGGTACTCCTCCAGGCGACCACAGCCTTCCTATGGGTCACTCTCGATGCCGCAGCCAGCCTTCGGGCAGCAGCGTGCACAGGCGCTTCAGGCTCATCCCGTCAATCTGTGCTCACAGGCCACTTCCAAGTGCTGGTGGACAGAGTGCAGGCGGAGGTGCCAGCCTAAGGCAGAGCAGTCGCATGAATCTCATTGCTGGGTGATGACAGCAGAGGAAAAAACGCCTCTACTCATTGTAAAGACTGTGGCAAGGCATGCCCGGCTCACCCACAGTTCTGAAATCGAACGGAGGAAAGGGAAGACTTGCATTCCTTTACCCTTCTTGCTGTTAATAAAACCCTCTCTAACACACCCCAGGGCTCCCTGTTCTGTTTCTGATCGATGTGCAAGAGCCTGCGAAAGGTAACTTTTTCCAGCTTCCAGGCCAACATGAGATGGCATCTGGGACATCCTGGTTTTTACGCCCTTGATATTGGCCCATCAGACTCTGCGACATCAGAGGATATCCTGCCTGCGTCTTCCCAGAGGTACTGGGAAAGCTTTGTGGAAGAAAGCGTCTTTTGACAGAGCATGTCACCGATGCAAAGCAGTGACACCATCACTCTTAAGGAAGTGACGGTGTTCCTACCTCAACAGCCTGTTCACCATGCTGCCTGTGTTCTGTCTTAAAAAGCCACTTCTTAGAGAAGTTCTCTCTGTGTACAACTGGTATTGGCACATCAGGGACACAGTTAACATTCTGCTTGCGTGGAAGGCACATGTTACCTTCCCCCACCCCCTCCCCCCCGCAACTCATTCCTAGTATTTATTATTTATCATTCAATAAATGTACACTTCTAAAATTGTAATACTTGCCTAAACACAGTGTGGGTTTCAGATTGGTTTTAAAGTTGGGGTTTTTTTTCTCTGTCTCTGGTTAGCATACCGCAATTGCAAACATTGTTTCATTCTGGTGGATTGTGCCCAAATTTTACTGGGTTGCTGGAGCCATTATCAGTAGGTAAAGATGAACATGCTTCAGTCACAAATGCAGCAGTCTCAGGTCTTAGGGACAGCCCTTCCTATGCCATTAGGCAAACGGCTAGGGAAAGGCCCCGCACAAGGTAAGTCTCTTCGGGGTGCTCCTTGAGCATTCAGGGTTACAGAGCAGCGTTCTGTGGCAAAACCTGGCTCTGATCTTCAGGAGAGCGTGTGGAAGTGCATACGGGGCCAAAGCAATGAGCAGTTGTAGTCCTTGTAGTCTGCAGGCCAACACTTGTTCCTGTAAAAAGAATATCCTCATGGTATGGGAGATTTGTCCCAGGAAGGTAACAGTCAAGTGCTTCAGCTATAAACTGCTAGAGACATTGAAATGTTGGGAATATGCTTGCCATCTTTTTCTAAACATTTCTAGGCACCCAGGCTTGGCTGTTATTGGAGAAAAGGGTGCTGGGCTAGATGGACCGTAGGTCTAACTCAGTGGGATACTCCTTCGTAGAAGTGGTCAATGCCTGAAAGAAGCGAGTGGTCAGGAAACCATTTTTCCATGCATTTTTGTGTCCCCATTGGTTTCAGCTGAGATGATAGGTCTCAGATCAGGATCAAACCAATGGCTGAGAAGTGTTTTGTTAGCACAAGCAACTATTTTCTGTTCCTTTCTCAGGTTGTATGACTCCATTGAACAGCCTCCGTCTTCTACTTCACCGTTAAGAAGCAAGTGTAAGCCACATAGTGTGGATTGTATGTTCTATTGTGGTCAAAGGGTGGCAGATGGAAATGAAAGTTGGCTAAGCAGCCAGTTAGGAGAAGGGGATTGTCATATAGCAAACAGAAGTGACTCATGCAATGTCCCCTTCCCCCTCAAGTCGCTATATGAGTCACCTCACCTGTATCTAAGGAAAGGTCAATTCAGTTTCTTAGTTCTTGGATGAGTTTTCCATTTAGAAGTACTGTGGGATCAGGACATTATTTACTGTGAAGAGTTGTACAAGCTGTTATTCAGTTTTAGCATGTGATTACAGTACAATTCTATCGGAACTGTGTCTCACATACGCTTAGCATGATAAACATACATCTTGACTAGCTCTCAGTCACTGCTAACGTGGGTTTTCCTCTTCCAAACTTGATGGGTGATCTCTTGATTACTTTTTTTTACACTATCTTGCCTCGTTACTTTTAATTGCTTGTCATAGAAACGAAGAGTGAGGAAACAATGCTTTTGCTGGAGGAGGAAGTTCAGACTCATTTTAAGAGGGCCAAGGAATTGAATTAATAAAATACTCTTTGTGATATCAGCTGCAAACTTCTCCCAGTTGGGCTGAGAGGGACATTCCCTTTTTTTGGCTTCGCTGTCACATTTGGGCTGTAGTGACCTCTTCCCCGGATTATTCAGACGTTAAAGGGAGAATAAGTGCTGCTCTGGAAAACTTCAACTTGTCAGAAGTGACGCAGTCTTGGTAGCAGGAAGGCTTCTTTCATCCCATTGCCTGGCTTTTCCATGACTCTCCTGCTCCCAGCCCCATCTATTTCCATATTGCACGCTTGTTACCAGGGACTGGAAAAGTACGGGAAGAAATTCATCCTAGTATGGATTCATTTCAAGGCACATTTCTCTCATTCCCATTTTGTCTTGATCTTCTGTTAACTATCAAGATACCATCAGCCAGCTTGACATTTTTACTGTGTTTTCCACACAACAGGTTGGGTTAAACTGTATGGGATTCCGGTACGTATTTTACCCAGCTAATTTATGTGGAAAATACCAACTCTCTTGCTGTAGCTTGGATTTGAGTTGGAATTAGCTACCTCAGTGTAAGAGCAAACCTCATTTAAACATGAAGACACGCCCTTTCCGCATCTGAAGTAGTTTTTCTTACTGCACAGGTGCAATATAAAGGGAACATGCGTATCTTTCTGCCGTTTCATGTTCCTCTTCTCAGTGGTATGCCCAAAAAACAGGGGGTGAATGGAAAAAAACATGTCCTGGCAAATCTGGTCACTGCTATGACCACACCTGCCAAGTGAATAAGGAGGGAGTGAACCTTTTAAAATAAGGTTTTTAGATTCAGTACAGAGGATCATGCTTGATATTTTAAAACAAAATCCACTTATTTCTGTCTGCATCTCATGCACAACAGCACACATCCCAGAAAAATCAATTGCAGGGTTTCTGTGTTATAAAACATACACACTTTTTTTTTTTTAAGGTATTGCACTTAGCTTAAGGCTATGCTTCTCCGTGACTGCCTAACCTGGATCTGTTAAAGCTCTTTTCCAACTCTGAATTCAACAGCATTAGCAGTTTTGATTGCTCTAAATTGTTATTGGAAATTCTTGTGCTGAGTCTGACTTCAAAAATAACTAAAGCAACCAGAATGTAGCTCTTCCTATTGATTATTTAGCCTGAATACAAATTAATATGTAATCCTCCATCTTTATGTTAAACAAATTCAGTTGCTTATTTGGAGGGGCCAGAAAGCAGGTTGTGGTGAATGAAGTGGAGAGAGCACTTTTGCCCACCGGACTATCGGTTTGGGATTGAAGAAAATCCTTGACAGTTTTACTGGAGAGGGTTTGAAGAAGCCCATCGAAATGTCTGCACGCAGACTGGTCCTGCAGCTTAGGAGCAGCAGAATGCACTGCCACAATGCAGATCTGGCTAGGTATTTATACCATGCTCATTGCCATGGTAACAAAAGGCCTTATGAAATGTAGACATTACATACAGAAGTGCTTGTGCTTTCCTACCTCGCTCACTCTCCCTCTTTCCTTCCCCCCAGCACTGGGGCTTTTAAGGATGCTTTTATAGTGAGGAAGCCCAGTGTCAAGAGCATGAGTCGCACTGATTCCCAAAACCTTGGGATTCCTGGACCAGACTGGTCGAGTGCCTCCTGGTCTGCACCCTCTGGTCCTCCAGCCATCCACCCGTCACAGGTGCTCCTGAGCCCCCCAGGTGCGCCGGGTGATTTTAGTGTATGGCAAGAAGTCCCTCCGTGATATCTGACAGATGTAGCTGTGGAGAAGGGTCACCAAGGCTTAACGCATACTGTTAAGCCCCAGGGACACAAGGCACACGGGAATTTTAGATGGGTACTAACCATGCCTGTGTACCTCCAAACCTCACCGGCACATTGGGAGACTTTTTTGTTGATATCACTCTAAAGTGCTTGGGAACCTATCGAATGAAGCCCATACTGCTAAAAGTATCCTAACTGACTTTAAAGACAAATCAGTCTATTTCTGCTTCTGCCTATAAACGAGATCCATCCTAAGAGTTGGGCAATTGTAAAGCTTTGGCCCTCTTAACCCCTATATAATTTGCAAAACTGGGTTTAACATCCTGCTTCAAGTTAATGTGCTGACACAACCTAATTTTCTGAAGAAAAAGGCTGACTACAGGTCTTCAGAAGGAAATATTTAGAAATGCTCTTCTCAGTTTTACGGCAGTCTGTTGTACTAGCCAAGAAAAATGCAAGACCAAGTTTTGGGCATTTTGGAGCTGTTAGAATCAGGAGTGCTGGGGAAGGAAAGTGTGTGTTACCTCTTGCTTCCCACAGAATTCTTTTCCATGCTATAAAATATTGCTGTGGTGAGTTTCAAAGAAATGTACCTCACTCTCCTTGACCAGATGGAGAGTTTATGAATGGCAGGGAAATTAAGAATCCAGGAGGTTCTGGAACGGGGAATTGAGATGTCTAAAGCCAGTGGAAAGGTGCATTGCAATTACAGTATATTGCTGGTTTTCTGAACCTGTTAGTCTATTGGTTTAAAAATGGTTGTATTGTTAACAGAGTACTTCTTTTGCTGTAGCTACACACTTAAGTAGGCATGATACAACACCAGAAATTGCCACCTAGAGATCTGGTATTTTGTACACAGTATGATTTCTAATTGCCTGAATAATACTACACAATGGAATAATTTCTTAGTCGGTGAGAGTTGTTTCTCGCTGCTTGAGATATAATAACCTCTTGGGACATCACGGAGCTGCAAACTATAATGATCTATATGGAGCATTTTTGCTCAGTCTGTACTCTCAAAATGCTCAGCATTCAGAAAAAAAAAATGAATCAGGAGAAACTGATAAAGTCAGTTGCAGCAACTGAATGAGATAGCTCTTCAGAATTATATATAGAACGCTTTTTAGACGCCCACAGTCCCTATATTAAAAACAGTGATTCAGAAAATCAGCCAGCAGATTCCTGAACCGAAGTATTGTGTGTAATTTTTGCAGTCCGCATTTAAAAAAGACGCATTGTTTACAAGAACGAAATGAGCATTACAAGACACTTTTTCAATAAAGCCATTTTGTAGCGTAGTTTCTTTACTTGGATAAGAGCTCTTTTGATGTTGCTATTTTTAATAGACCAGTTTAATTTCTTATATGCATCCATGCATTTATAAATACGAATTTTCTTCTCAGAAATATATACGAAACAATTCACCCATAAACGTACACAGTAATATTAAAAAACCCAGCAGAGCGAGCCCAAAAAGGATAGCAAAGCCATGTATCCAATGCCTACAGCAAAGAACAGTTTTGGGAAGCTGTTGTGGTTAAGCCTACCAGCAAGTCAACTACTTGCCATCCAAATCCGGAATCACCGTTTGCTTTTGGGAAGACGTGTACCACTGTTGTGGGGCAGGACTGAAGGGGCTGATGGCAGCCCAAACTCCCTGCACTTCCAGACCTCCTTACAGGTGAGGGGCCCACTTGCGGCATTTCATTTGTCGGTCCAACCACAGTAGGCAAATGTTAGCTGAACTCCCTGGAGGGACAAGGCCGGTCTTTCTCATCAGCTGAGTTGAGCTAAAGGAGAGGTCTCTCCGAGATGAGGCCACCTACTCCCCTCATGTAGGGCCTCCCAGGGCCAGGAAGGTGCCTTAAGACCTCAGTGCCAAGCACCTAGCTGGCATCAGGACCCGGTGCAGGGGCAGCAGCTGCCCTGGCCACATCTCCCAAGGTTTAGGATGCGATACAGAATAGGAGCTATGACATTATTTAGAAAGCTGCAGCTGTTCTGTATGAAGGCATTTCCGCCTCTTGCCAAGCAGTCAGACAGGTCAGAGTAAGAAGTCCCCTGCCGCAATACACGGTGAACCCAAACAGGAGCCCCATCACGGGAGACCTGCAGACCTGGTCCTGAGTTCCAGGAGTCTGACTGCAGCTGCTCTTTGCACAAGGAGCCAAGGGGATTTTGTGTCCTTTCCCTTTCCTTCTTCCTCATTCTCAGCAGGGCGAGAGGATGCTGATCCAGTACAAGCATCAGTGATGGTGGCTCTGCACGTTACGTTGGCACCTCAGTCGACTGGAAGCTCAGGCAGTCCCACTGCAAGCTAATGCATTCTGAAAGGTCATGTGCCCCCAGACATTTTTATATCAGTGTATATTGATGAGCCTGGGACTGTTGTTTTATAAAGTTCTCCACCTGCCCAGGAGTGTGAGCCGCAGTTGCAAAGCTCTGAGCAGACCAGGTGGCTTGGCACCAATGGTGGCCAACCCGCTTGCCCGCCCTGAGAATCAATTGTGCAAGAGCTGCTGGCCCTGACAGCTGATGCCTGGGTGAGGTGGGAATTCCCCAGGGGGATGGCTCTTTGGTCAAACCCTGCTCAAAAGCTACGCAAGAGAGGAACTCCCTACCACAGAAACCCTCCTTCTCCACCAGAGAAAAACAGCATGTGACCTTTTTGAATGCCTTTGCCCAGCTATTTCATTTTTGTTCTGAATTATATTCTGGACTCGGTACGGAGCAACACTGATGGTAGTTCTACATGCCATAAAGGCATGTAGCAGACTGCAGACTGAGTAACAATTCAGTTATTCATGAATAACTGAAGATGCAGCCTAAGGATTTTTTAGGCAATCAGGGCTACCTAGTTGGATGGAAGAACTATTTATTCCCTTCCTGTCTCCTCTGCTCAAACTGAAGTGGAAGGACTTTTTGAAATATCAGTCAATGTTTCATCCACTGCTATCTATGATCTTTCTCTGGACAGAATAAATAGTGGGAAGGGCTTTTCAGGATAGAAGCTAAGAGTAACTCCAGTACTTCAGAGAAACAACAAGCCTTTGTTTCCCTTCTAGTGTTAGCAAGGAGGAGAGGTCTGCCTTATAGGGTATGACATAACTAAAAGTAGCTGTCATGTAGGATGAAAGTAAGGTCAAGAATAAGGTGCATATTCGCAATAACTTGGTTTGCCGTTTCAGTTTCAAAATCAATGCTGTGCCATCCTCTGAATTAATGTGGAGATCAGGCTTTACCGGGCACTAATTTAAGGGCAGAAACCATAGTTCAAGGGCAATTACTGGCAGGGTTCCCGTAGACGTTAAGGAAAGGCAGAACTCATACAGAAGGAATTTAAAGCAGACGGTTATATTTTGAGTGTGGCCTCTTGTGTAGTATTTCTCCGGTGCTTTTCAAAATGAAGCTGGTGCTTGCAGAAAGGGCTGTCTTGCTGGCCTCCGTTCCCCTGCAGAAAATCCCCCAGCCATGCATTAGCAAGGCAAGGCTCCCTGCACAGCCCCCTTCTAGTCTGTCTCAGGCCTGTGCTGGAGCAACCTGCTTTTAAAGTAGGCGTCAGACCCAGGCAGTGCTTGACCCCTCTGCAGGACTTTCCAGCAAAGGGAACAGCAGCCTAGACAGTGCGGCCCAGTGCAAGCAAGTGAGCTGGGATCTGAGATGGTCACCTGTGTATGAACAGACCAGGGGGTCTCAGGAGGCACTGGGCTAAGGCCACAGCGGTGATGGAGGTGGGAGATAGCCAAGATTTTTCTATTGCTGTCACTAGGGGAATTAAAATCTTTGGAGGTGGCACTGGGGAGAAATGAAGTGTCAGCCCTTGGAGAAAGCTGTATTCAAGGAGATGGAGATTCCCCTAATGAATCTTTTACTTGCTCTCTCTGAGACTGCGTCAGCCTGCCACAAGCCTGCGGTGATTTTCTCTACAACTCCACATAACCCAGCGCTGGACAAACAAGCAGCCCTTCCACAAAATGCAGGAGGTCCTAACAAGTGACTGTTGTCTCGTTCACCCTATGCAGGATACACAGGGGGTATCCCGCCCGTGTGTGGATTTGTGGGAAGGGCTGCGTTTAAAACTGGGCTCTGACTGTATTAGCTGACCAGCGTGGGGCATTATGCGGGGTTGTATAATCTGGATGAAAGACCTTATTGTAGTGGGTACTGCTCATGGCATGGGAAGTTGTGGTGAGATTTCCAGGCCGAAGTCTCCTGTTAACATGCTCCCAACTCCGTGCTGTTTGCGCGTAGCTTGTGCCACATTCCCTTAAGGAGCTGTCAGAAGACAATTCAAATGAAAGACGAGTATGCTGGAAAGGAAAAAAGAAAAGAAAACCAGTGGATGGATTGCAAAAGTAGAGGTATACTGGGAACCCCACCATCTTTCACTGTAGCCTTTCTACAACACAGGGTTACATCTCCTGAGCACAGCATTTTTCTTTCTTCTGTTATATGTTCTTACCCAGCGATTTTGTATTTAATGGTAAGTGCATGAAGAATGTTAGTGCATACTTAAATTAGGACAAAAGCCCAAAGTTGATAAAGCCTGATGTAGACAGTCTGGAGCATTAAAGAAGAAATCAGGGGAATAAACATAAAAGATCAAGACCTGAGTTGGACTAAAAAATGGTTTAAACCTCTGTCTGGACTACCAAAATATCTACAGTCATGTTAGATCACGTTTCAGATATTTGGAAGCAACACAAAGTTTTCTCTGTTAGTAAATTATTCCCTTAACTGTCCACTACAGAGTTTCTTTCATTTCCTCTCCCAAACATCTGGCAGTAGATGCTGCAGAAGCCCGCAGTCAGCATGATACGCAAGCAGGGGCCTAACTTTAGTTCATGAGTCATCCCCGTGGCTCCAGTGGGACAGTTCAGGTGGTTAAAGTTAAGCATGTACTTAAGTACTTTGCTGAAATGGAATGGATCTGTGCCAGCGAGAGGTTACTGCCTAGGTGGAGAGCTGGTCAGCTGCCTAACGCGCCTCCTTCAGCGTTTATAAAAGGGATTCATTTAAAACATAATTAATAGACACGCCTCTGCTGTGACAGCAGTCATTCCTAAAGACCTGAAAGAAGTGGACAGATGTCAGCCCTTACAGTCTCTCACAGCCCCCCCCATTACTATCGAGCGGTTAACTGAAAGCACTTTAATCAGGTCCAGCAGAGCCGGGAGCGATTGCTCACCTTCGCCTTACAGGGCTCAGTGAGGCTGCGGGTCATGGATAGAAAACCCCCGCTCCCGAAGTGGGATACCTGCTCTGGTACAAAGGGTCTGCTTTTTCCTTAACAACAGTTCAGTTACTGGTCTACAACTACGTTTCCAGGCAAAAATGTTCGTCAATGGAGTCATCATTCACGAGCAGCCATTTCCACTGCAGATGCACGAAAACGGAGCGCTTCCTCTCCGCCATCCAAACATTCCTGGAGCTTAAAAATCCCGATTTTTAAAAAATTGTTATCCAGGTCGCGGTGAGCACATCCTCTGAAGCCCCAGTCACCACCACAAGGCCTGTAATTAATTCTGCTCCAGCTGCGGTCCTATCTCTGCGACACCCCGCGTGTGTGCCTCCCCCCGGCTCCAGCGCCAGGTGCCCAGCCACGGGTCAGCACCAGCTGGCAGGGCAGGGGGCTTCGCGGTAGGCACAGCCGAGCAGCGCTCGCTCAGAACGCAAGTCTCGTAGCGTCATGCCTACGCAGTACCTGTAGGATGCTTCCAAATAGCCCTTTTAATAAATTCAGATATTTATTTGTAACTGAAAGAATGGTTTCAAAACTTTTTAAAGAGTATCTGTATCAAATTCCTTATTTTTCTGAATATAAAACATGAAATTTAACTTTTGCTAAATACAGAGCAATTTTTCCTAAGCCCTAATATCTATGTAGTATTTCTCCTCTCACATTTTTCCCCAACCTGTCAAAATTGTAAGACCGAGAATTATAAAGCCAGCAGCTTTGCTAGAAAATCTTAGGCAGCCACACATTTTTCAGAAGAACATCAGAGCCTGTTTTATGCTGGGCAGCATTGTTTAAAATCGAGTTTTGGAAATCCCCAGTTTTTTATTTCCAAAGTCACGGCTAATGGAGAAATTTCATTTCCAAGGGTAAGATAGGGAGCAACTGAAAACAGGGGTTTTAGAAGAGAGCTGCCATCTCAGCAATCACTTTGAACATTAGTAGCTTTTGACATTTTAATACCAGTGGCAGTGATTCACCCAGCAGACAGACTTAACTTGGATTTGTTTGTATGTCTTTCAAATACTAAATGTCAATCATCAGTCTTTCATGTCTCCGTTTTTTCCTCCGACGGGTCTCTATAAGCTCTCAGGGTTTCTCTCATCCATTGAATCATCATGCGGCGTGGACTTTATTATTTACTCCCCATTCAGCATTAAGCAGACTTTTCCTTCTTTCCTTGGGTAGTTCTTCTCGGAGCCTACTGAGGATGGCCTGAATTGGAGGCATGATCCTGGGGTGGAGGAACTGAGCTAATGCCACGTGACAGTGACTCCATTTCTGCCTGGCTGTACACTCTGCTCTGCTCAGAAGCTGAGATCGTGCACACGGAAGGCAGGTTGTAGCACAAGAAACTGAGGAAAAGATAACAGCATTAGAGGAAACTACGGAAGAAAATTTTGGGTTGCCACCTTTAAGCGAAATTAGCTCAGGGCCCCTTCTTGCGTACAGTGCATGGAAAGGTTGCTTTGGCTAGATCCTGGGGGATGGATGCAAGAGGGCATTGTCACACACTAATGCTCTCCTGCTGCTATGCAAATATCATGGCCTTTATTTGAATACACATGCATAATAAATCCTTGGCAAACAACCCGCAAAAACTACCAACAAATTCCCTGAAATTAAGAACATCCGACTATTTCTCCACTGCAATGCCTCTGTTCAAGCTGAAGAGTCCTGCCACACCATGAATTGCCCACCTTCCTTTTGCATCACCGCTGGCAAAACCTGGGTGGCAGCCTGTCACCCTGGGCTGGGGAGGTGCCTGCCTTCATTTCAAGGTGGGCAGAGGGAATACGGTTCACGCTGTGGGAGAGGAGCAGCATTGACACGTCAAATGGAAGTGGCCTACCGTGGCAGAGAGGTGTAGTGTTGGAGTCAAGAAGCGAGGCCATTCTCTCCACAGGATCATCATCCGCACCATTCAAATACACGTATAGTCCTCGCAGGTGCGTTTCCTGCTTATTTTGGCCAGAGGAAATAAGGTGGCAGGGAATACAAAAGGGCCAGGCAAAGGACCTGTGTCAAATTACAGCCTGTACAGTTGTCCCTAGAGCAAAACTAGAGCCCAAAGAAGACTGCAGAGGAGAAGAAGGTTAGTCTAGCAGAAGAAATTATTCTTTCTGCTCCCTTTCCACCAACATCTCTTTTCCGTTCCCAAACCTTTCCCCTGATTCTTCCATCCTGCTTCCATTCCTCAGAGTAACTTCAAAAAAAGTTCTTGTAGCTTGTCACCAGCCATGTCACTATTTCCTGTACAGCCAAGCAGAGGGCATAGCCTGAGCATGAATGCTGCGCATCTTGCAGCACAGTATGGAATTAGCCTTTTACAGCCCTAATTCCCCCTCTCGTCCCCATCCTGTCCCCATGCAGGTCCTTTAGACTGGATGTGTCGATAGCATGGTCACACACTGCTGCCGAGAGCTGTCACTGAGCTCTTCTTCTAGCACCTATTTATTTATGATCCAACAGGCACATATACTCCATAAAATTTCTTTAAAAGCGTTTTTCTTTACATTATCCAAAGCAATTGTTTAGTTGCAGCCTGAATTTACTCACCTGAATTGCATACCTGTACTCGCATGCCTATCACAGCTGTCACAGACAGAATCGTAGCAGTCTGCTGGATTAGGAGTCTCAAGAGACATAATTTATCACTCCAAACACTTGAAAATGCCTCTACAGGGCAAAGGCTTATATCCAGGCCAATTACTTATCTAATGCAAAACTTTCTGAGGATCAATTTTATTTAGAGAAGAGGTCAAAAAAAAAACCCCAAACCAAACCAAAAAACACTCTCAAAAAATTAATTTTCAATTGCTCCATGCTGATGGGATGCAAGAGTGTTTGACACACCAGTGGTATTAATGTGGTCTGTAAGTCTGTCTGGGATAGGAAAGGATCATAAACAAATTATTTCATACCGTGTAGTTCTGTCTCTGACGGAGAGGAAGTGAAACTTTGCAATGACACCATTTAACCCTTGAAGGGTCAAATATTGGCAGCCTGGCTTAAATAATAGCATTTGTTTTGCATGTTTTCTCGTCCCAAGCAGAAGTAGAGGCAAGGGGATACATGTTCTTCTCAAAGACAGAGAAGCTGTCAGAGTGTATGCCTACCTCCTCTCAAAAATGTTACAGGGGGGCATGGTTTTTTTTAATAAAACCAGATAAATGTCGTTATGCCATGGCCAGTTGTGCCAGCAGATGAAGCCCAAATTTAAAGAGGGAACAGAACTTGTCCTTAAACATATATTTTACTCTTACATAAGCATCTCAGACATATTAAGAAGTGTAATTTCAATACACTGTGTACTATTTCATAAAATAATGGAAGTGCAGCAATCTGTGATGAAGTGTGGCTGCTTAGAAAACTTTCTGAAGAGTGTTTATTGCCAGTAATACGCTAAACAGCCCGTGGCCAGCAACCCCAGAATGAGCGAGTTTAACTTAGCGGTCAGAATCCTCGCCGAAAGAAAAGAACCGCGCAGACACTAAGGTCAAGCATGGTAGGTGCCGCTTCTGGCGCTGCAGCTGTACTGAAGTCCGACCCGTGCGCTCTGTTGACAAAACTCCCCTGCCGTGGGCGCTGCTAGATATGCCGAACCCCTCACTTCTCGCTGCTCTAGCAGAGCCAGCACCCCTTGGAGGAGAGGAGTGCTGTCAGTGGCAGGTCTGTGTTGCTGGAGTAGCTGTGTCTGCGCAGGGGGTTTCTTCTGGCAGGAAGGAATGCTTTGCCTCTTTATACCCCCAGGAGATGTAGGTGTGTTGGCGGTTTCTCATAGCTGGCAAAACACTGTTAGCAGAGGCCTGGGCTTCCACGCTGAACAGTGCAGTGCTATTTCTGAACAGTTATCGCCTCCAGGGTTTACATAGCGCTGAATGTAGATTAATGTTCAGAATAAAAAATTGAGTAGCATCTACCTTTGGCTTTAAAGGGAGCCAAAGAACACTTTTCTAAATAAAAAATACAACTTAAGTGCTAATAGCAAAACAAACCAAAACAAGCTTCATTACAGGTGTCAAGGCTTAGCTGCAAAGAAGCAGCTGTGTGGTCAGCATCACACTTCCTAGAAATATCTGTGTCAGTCCAGAGCAAAGCTGGATTCGTGGTTATATTATTCTTCTTTCAAAAGCTTTTTGTTCTTTGTCCTTTGGAGAGTGGAATGCAGCTTTCTCCTTCTTTCATCACTACCTTTCCCTCCGAGTCTGATGCAATTTTTAGTTAACACTTTGCAATGAGAATGTGTTTATGATTCTGCAAATATGGAGACATACGTTGCTCACATTTCCTCGTCCTTCAGGTCCTGAGAGAGAAATGGTGGGATTCCTCTGGCCAAGCGTGAGCTCCAGCAAGCCACCAAAGGCTCCCTGCGGTGTCGGCTGGAAAGAAACGGGACCTTGTGGGGCACGACTCTCTCATTTAAAAATAGTTGCCTATGGAGAATTTAGCCCCTTTGAAATTTCAGAGAAGTATTTATCACTTTTATATGCGTGCACCTACGCCAGGATGGGATGAACTGCATCCTAAAAGGTCTTGCTTCTCTCTCTCCAGTTGACCCCAGAGGGAGCCTTGTCAGCTACATCAGCGTGGCTGTCCACACTGTAGAGGGTTAAAGTTAGAAGAGACCAGTCTTGTCCCAAAATGTCCTTCTACCTCAGTCTCTTCCGTGACACGGCTGCACAGGCACACACGCTCAGTGTGTGTTTTATACCTCCCTAATTGTAGTTTAGCACCCCTGACAGCGTTTGACAAGAACCCAGCTGCAGGCTGGCCTGCACAGGGAGCTCTAAGCTCTTCAGGTCTACCCCTGCAGCTCACGGGGCTGGCCCCGTAATGGGAACGCTTCTTTTAGGGCTGCAGGTTATGCCAGCCTCGGGCGAGCAGGCAATTGCATTAGCTGTGTGACGATAAAAGGTAGCGATGGCAGATGGCCACGTAACCGCCCGTCAGGTGACTGCTGGCAACCGATCCCACACGCTCACACAGCCAGACTCAACGTGCAACTCAAGGTGTGGTCTGGCACGATAGCGAAGCCTGTCTGACGACTCCATGCAGCTGAAAAGGCAGTCCTGCTCCCCCTCTGCCGTGCCCAGCTCTCATTCCCACCCTTCCCCCTCCTCCCCGCTGGCACTGGGGCTCCTCCAGCATGGCTGGGAGGCAGTTAAAACCCACCCTTCAGCAGAAGGAATTTTCTTTCTGCCATTTTGGCTCCCTGCTCTGGCACACATCAGTGCCAAAGGAGCACTGACGCGGAGGGCAGGGAGGCGCTGAGGAGGCCAGAAGGGTGGGAAGGGGCAGGGGCTATTCAGGCACGCTGCCTTTCAGCTGAAGCACACTCAGAACAAGTTACCATACCTCAGGTGATGGGAAATGACATGTTCAACCACAGCAACTTCACCGCTTACCTCGAACTTCTGCTTCCCAGGTCCTAAAATGGGACAGCATTTCATCCGGAGGAGGCCAGTGCTGCCCTTTAATGCACCAGATGTGCTCCCACTGAGCATGGGAAGCCTTCTTCTCCGAGATGGAAATAACAGACAGAATTCAAAACCTTGGGACTACTACATGCTCATCTGCTGCCTTTTCTACTTCAGAGCTTGCACTGATGGGAGATGGATGCCTACAAACCCTGCCTAGGCCGTCGTCGCAAATTCCACCTGCCTTCAAAGTGGCAACTGAGTGGAGCTAGCAGGGAAGCCATGGAACAGGCCTTTTTGACCAAACTGGCTTGTGGTTTTCTGAGTTCGCTTAATACTAATTTACGATTAATCCATAATCGGTGCAAGTAGCTGTTGCTTTATCACCACTTTTTCATTCTTAGCATTATAAAAGGAGATTAATTTGAATACTTTGTGTAATTTGAAATGGTCACCGGTCTGTGATCTCTTTTCCTCTCCTGTTACTTTGGTATCTGGAACCAGCAGATAATGGACCAGCAGATTAGCTGATGGGAAACCTACATGCAAGAGCCAGAGCTCACTTGCTGAGTCAACCTGAGTCCTATCCCAGGGACCTCAAATAATAATAATTAGGCAGGTATGGGACCAAAGACCATGCTGAGTCAGAGGGGTCACTGGTGTTGTCGTGGTCATTTTCATGACCATCATGACTTCTCTGCCTTGATCCAAAGAGCACTGACAGAAAGCCAGGGGCTGGGATCTCTTTTTGTTCAATGATTCATATGGCCCAATTTTTCTTGTATCTATACAAGTGATAAAGCCAGTCTGAAAGACTTTTAATCAAATTTACTGTGGAGGCCAGGTGCTGACACTTGGTTCTCTGGCAGCCCTGAGGAAAAGAGCCCGTGGCCCCACTCTTCTTCCCATGAGGCTGCTCTGTCTGTGCTCACAGCAGACAGTGGCAGGGAGGCCCTCATTAGTCTCTTCTTCCACTGGAAAGAGCTGAGGTGAGGTAGATCCTGCCCCTCATCCCAGGAGGATCCCCTCAGGTCCCAGGTTACCTGGTAGAAGCTTCTGATCAACTCCACTCCTCAGCAACACATCGATATCCTTCTCAGGAGCAGTTACCATCCCCAAATCCTCCAGGCTGCCCTGATTTTCCTATACCACTTATTAATGTTTATAATTACAAACTAAGTGGACCTATCGAGTTGCTAATGAAGGCACGTTTTTAAACACTGTAATCAAAGACCTTTCAATTGGATTAAGACTTCAGTGTGGTGGTGGTTTAATTACAGGAACATGTAAGCACAAATAACCTCTGGGTTTACTCCTGTCTTTCAGACAGGCCATGACAGAATCTTTTTGCCCACTTGTTATCGCTGAATACTTGATGCTAAGTGTGGGTTGAACCTCGGTGGCCAGGACTCCTACATGGCATCCCAGGCAGTGGGAGTCAGCCCCAGACATGCTCAGGTCCCAGGGTGAGATGCCACTAGATGCACTTAGTCAACATGACAAATAGCAGTGGTTGTGAAGAATTCCTTAGGAGGAGGTGTCACGTGAAAGAAAACATCCAACTGAAGGGTGTACTGTTTGACAAATGTTCCCAGCCAGCACTGCCACTGAAAGACATTGTCCTGCTCTCCCCTTGCCTCCAACACCGTACTCAACCATGCTACCTCCTTGGCTCTACAGGCAAAATTGATTCTATATCCGGATGGCAAAATAGCATCAGGAGACTGATATGGTTGAAAGCAACCTTTTTTCTTTTTTCCCTTCCCCCCCCCCCCCCCCCCAGCTATATCAGTTCCTTGAGCAACTGCACAAATATTTACATTAGCATGAAGAAACAGGGAACCCAGGGACAGGGACAAAATGCTGGGGGTGAACAGAACCACTCAGTGTGACGGGAATGCCAGCATCTGCCTGCTTAAATGTTGGTCAAGCTGAATCCTAAGGAGAAAGGGGAGAATGCCTGCCAGCAGAAGTTTAAAGGTGGTTATTAAGCTTGTGTCCTATAAAGACAAACTGTTGCTAGAATTTGGTAAATGTTAATTATTTCTGCACTGCGGCTCCAGAAAGGGCAATGTATTTAAACAGCATTAGAAAGTGTGGCCTATCAAAGAGGTTTCAAAAGGTCCCTGTTGGCAAGCCTCCTAATTTGGGGCACGGTGAGATGTTGTACTGCAAAGGAGATCTGAGCCATAAGCAAAACACACTGGGACTTGAGTTTCAGTTCTGCTTTGTCTTGTTTGCAGCCCAGTCCTTTTCTAGCTAGAGTCTTTGAAGCTCTCCCAAGCCCACACACAAGGACGGGTTGGTAGGCAGGATGTGCTGCCGCTGCCAGGGAGATTAATTGGAAGAGAAGTGTAGATGAACACCATCAGCTGCACACACGCACGCGTATCAATTTAAATATTTCAATTTAGAAAAGATTGAGACAAATTGGTACAATCTTCTTTTTGGACAGGATTAGAATGCATATGCCTTTGGCTTGACAGGTACGAAGCCAAAGAGCTTTTGAACCACCAAGAAAGGGAAACTGTGGCTGTGACTCTATGGTAGATATAGGACATTGTTATAAACAAATAGGTATAAAAATAGCTGGGAGCTGCCCATATTTTTGCAGAGATTACCTCAATGTGCAGCATGCTAAGTTTAATTGTAGTGGGTAGCATTTTTCTAGTAGCAAAGCAATTGTTTTATTTTACTGTGGAGCATTTTGCTTCACCTATCTGGGAGGTATCTGTGTTGATGTCCTAGCCCCATTGAAGCCACCAAAAAGCTGGCAGTGATTTCAGGATGACCAGGAATTCTCACATTAAAAGATTAACTGCAATGCAAAAAGAATTTAGCAAGTGCAACACTGTAGTCATTGAATTTTGACTGTTATGTAATTCCTGAGATTTCATGGAAATACGTATCATATTTACTCCATGTATGGTTAAAAGGTAGAAACAAAAATGTGCCACTGTTTCAGACAGGCAACCAAACAAATAGCCTTGACCAAGCTGAAGCATCTATGCATGTATCTAAATGCAATTTATCTTCATTATAAAGACTTGGCATTGGAATGAGGGTTCTCTGCTCATGATAATACTAAAAATCATTCCAGTTTCATTTTCAGGTATAAATAATAATGATAACCAAATATATATTATAATTAAATAAATTACATATTACTACATACTATATTTAATACGTTAAAATTATAACAATCTTAATAGTATATACTGTTCTATATAATACATAATGTATAATACGTAAAATAACAAGAACAAAAAAAATACTAATAACATCTTTCGTCTGTCTTTGAAGGGGCAAATGGAATAACAGCTAACGGGTGAGAGTCATCTGTCCAAATGTAGATGGTAGAATACGTGTCGCCTTCAAAGAGGCCTTTTGGCTGCCTGCCGGCAGCACAGAGACGGGTGCCACGGGAGTGATTGCCCTCAGTCTACAGCAGCTCAAATGAACCCACTTCACTTTTTACACTCCTAAATGTCCGAAGGGACATCACCCAGTGTTTAATTTACTTAGTAAATCGAAGCAGAGATCAGACACTGGTCTTTCCAAGAGGGGTAAAACCGCAGGTTTGCCAAGTGTGACTGAAAACAGGGAACAATGATGGTACCAGCGGCTCAGCCTGACCTCTGTAAGCGCTGCCACAGGCATCCATGAACACATCCAGGGGAAACAGGAAAAGCAGAGTTTGTTAAATCAATTTATTTGTGTTAGCTGTGCCATATAAAAGTCCCGGCGGCCAGATACCTCTTGTAACAGGGCAGTGAGAGTGCACATCCCCTGAGGTGCTGAACCACAATCATCACCCAGGAGCCCCTGAAGGGGCACGGGGAGGTTTCAAACCCATCGACAGCTCCTGGAGGGGAAGTTTAAACAAACTGCGTGCTTCCTCAGCACTAAATCCTCCCGCTCGCGAAACGCTTGCAGACAGCAGCAAAGTGGATTTTTCATGAGGTTAACGTTACTTGAAGGATTCATGTGAATCCTTCGTGGGTTTTGCTTTCATTTTCAGTATGACTGAATTTTATGGTATAATCACACCGAGTCTTCCGTTTTAAATACGGTTTCAAGTCTTGCACCAAGGGATGGTTTCTGTCACTATGTCTGTAGTTGGCAAAAAGCAAGTTTACCCTGTGAGCTCCGCAACAAACTGATCCAACACGTTAGACCCCGTTTTCCTTTTCACAATATGTAGTTCCTCAGACAATAAGGAAATACATCACTCTTCTAGAGAGGAGTTTCATTTCCTTCTTATGTACACTACCTCAGAAATTACTAAACTTTGGGCTTACTTTGCAAAATGCGATTTCCGCTTCAACCAGCAGCACTTGTTTCTAGGATTGTGTGGCACGGAGTCAGTGCTGGCAGCCCTGCTCATCCCTTAGGACACCCCTGCCACATCCCAAGGGGTGCGATGAAGAAATGTCCTCCTTGGCCTTGCTCAGAAGGAGGTGGCAGGAAAGAGGGAGCTTGGAGCTACCCTCTTTGGAAGAGCAAACAAGACATCAGCTGCTCCCTGAGGTCTCCCTGGGAAACGCACAGCTCATAGGAGCTCTGGGTATTGCGGTTCCTACTCCATAGATGTTGCCTAAAAATAGAGCTGAAATGTGACTGTTCAAGATACAGCCTTGCAGTAAACAAGGAAATTGAGCACATAGCCATGCAAAGCTTTGTTTGTTTTTCTGTCATGGTGTGTAAACTGTTAAAATATATTGATTGTAGCTTTCTGTTTCAGGGCCAATTGCCAATAAGTTTAAGAAAACCTTCTGTTGTTCCACTGGTCCAGCTTGCTGCAGATCTCATGGGCTACTTGCGTGTTTACAAGCTTTTCTCCAGTAGGCACTTCAATGCATTTAGTTTACAATGTAAATAAACATATTAGTAGATACATGCCAAATAGAATAAACATTTATATTACAACTGCCTAAAATTGTCCATTATAATTTCACTTTCAGTTGCCTATGACTTGGGTAATCGTTTTCCAGTTTTTCCATCAGGTTAAAAGTATAAGTGCATTTTCAAGGAAAAAAACCCCCAAGAATCCAACCCACAACCAAACAAAAAACCTACAAACAGCTCAGCCATTTCAAAATACTGACACGCGAGCAGTCTAGCTAATGTTAACCATTTCCATCTTTAGGTTTATGTTATTTAAACATTTCTAAAGATAATCAGGAATTAGCAATTGTGGACTTTACAGAAATATTTTTGCTTTCTGTAAGAAACCCCATTCACAGACCTGACAGACTCCTAAGTCTTTGATGCGTATGATGGATGTGCTCAGAGCCACAAGGCTCACCTGCCACAAAGAACTGAGTCTCTAGGAGGACGTACAGAAAACTGATGATGCTTTTCCAGGCTCGCATCTCCAAGGGCAACCATGATTCTGACATTTCCAAATGCTTGAACATCTGCATTTGCCACCTGAAGGATCCTTTAGCTCTGCTTGCAGCACAGGCACTACGTGTGTTTGCATGCATGCCCACAGCTGTTTGCCGTCCATACCTAAAGTTTTCCTACAACATCTCGGAGAAAGGCTGCTCTGGAGGGACTGGCAGAGCAGGTTCTTGAGGGGCTGCCAATAAAGGTTCTAGAAAGCCTAATGATGAACCCCTCTCCTTTCCCAGCTTCCTCCGGATATGCACAACTACATCCTGCCGCAGGAGTGGGAGACAGAGATATGTGAGACAGTTGACCCCAGCTACCAAAAAAAAAGCTGCTGCCCTCCCTTGTTGGGAGAGGAACACAGGCTGAACTTGCAAGCCTTGCTTTAATGATGAGGCTACATCCAGTGTAACCCGCCTTCCGCCGTTGCCGTTATATATTGCGAATGTAGCACATCCCAAGTGGGAAGACTCAAATGCAGCCAAACCTTCTCTGGGACAACTCTTTGTCTCCTGTACACTCCTCCTAGCCTCCCTTTCTTGGGAGCTGGGCTATTTCATTTGACCATTGGTGCTCTTTAACCCTGGTAGCTGTTCTCCATGGTTCACCTCTGCTCTGCCGAGCTAAGGAAGGCCCCTGACACACAGGTAGCCAGTCAGGCAGCCATGCAGATTCTCAAGAGTGCATGGAAGAAAGACTGCAGAAACCTCATTTTTTGCCACACCACCACAGTTGTTCACCCTTGTTGTGCCATTTCCGGCAGCCCTGGTTATTGATAGGACTACCAGTCAGCACTGGGAGCAGTGCTGGAGCAGCTCTGTTGGGGAGCAACTATACTGCAAGGTGGAAGCCATAAACTGGGCTGCTTTCCCACTCTAACACCAAAGTGTCATAGACATCCCAGAGAAGATTGAAAGAGGACAAAAGGAAGAGTATGGAGACTTGATCAATGAGGATTCAGCAAAGTCTATGTTGAAGGATTGTAAAAGCTCATGTGAACCTTTATGGACAAAAAACTCATGTTTTTTTATGGAGTCTGCATCCCATGTCTTGCTGTCCTGCCTCCTCTCAGCAGGCCTGACATGTTTTGCACCTCATGTAGTATCTTTTGTTCTCTCACCACCACTTCCCTTATGGATATCTATCAGTAGCCCAGATCCTTCCATAAAGGAACGTTTTATTCCCTAAATCCTTTCATCATGCTCTGGGCTTTGTCTCATTTCTCCAACATTCTTGCTGTTTCTCCTCCCAGCTTGGGAAGATGATTTTTTTTTGGAATGTCAGCCAGCCCATGAAGGTAGCTGGGAGGGCAAACTCCGTGGGTTTTCTCCTGCAATTGGCTGAACGTTCCCCTCACCGATCTGTCATGCTTTCATCTGGCTCTGCAAAATCCTGGCTGAGAATTACCGTGGGACTGCCCACCAGTCTGAGATGCCCCTCCTTTTCTCTTCAGGTTTTTCATGGGTATTTGCCTTTAGAGTCACTCCTGGAAAAGGATCTAGGAACCTACCCTTAAAATTAAAGCCTTGCTTGGTACCGCCCAAAACCTGTGATATGGACATCCAACTTCACATTTTACAGAAATCATGGTGCCGAGTGCAGTAATGTTTACAGAAGTCTTTTTACTAAATTTACACCTACAGTTTTTGTGCAGCCAGTCTCACAAATGACAAACACAGGCCTACTAAAAATAAACTGAAAAATGCACAGAGGAACAAGGCTGGGACGGAAAACGATGTTGTTGCTGTTGTTGTTGATAAGGATGGCGCGAAGGAGGGGAAGCAGCGAATGCACCGTCCTTCATTGCTTTGGCAGGACAAGAGCTGTGAAGGGGCTGAGGCGTGCTCAATGCCACAGAAAACGAGAGGGCTGCCGATGACATGCTCTCTGACATCCCAAAGAGGAACAGAGACTCCAAGAAGATGCCACAAGGAAGGAAGACATCAACAGAGAGATGGTTGGAGTGTCCCTGAACAGGGGAGGAGAGGGAAGGCGTGAGGCTGGGAATTGACAGAGTTTTCGGTGCAGTCGCTCTGGTCACAGCTTTGCCTCTCTTCTCCCCAGGGTGGACAGCAGGAAACTGGATTACGGTCCCACAACTTCCAGCTGCCTAGGGAGAGGCTGCAGCTAGACCAGGCAGAGAACATATGGGATGGTGCAGTGTGGATAAAGGGAGATTTTGCCCAGTTCAAACTGTCAGGACAAAAGACAAGGTATGGGAATGTAATGTGGTTAGATGTACTCCTGACTATACATATAAAATATGTATGTCTTAAATGCCTCAGTCCTAAGAATATGGCATCCTTAAAGCATGCTGTAAGTCAGGCGTTGGAACAGCTATTATCCCTTGTCCTTTCAAACAGACAGACCTTTTCAGCAAAGTCCCTCTCTCAGCAAGAGGGGCCAGGAGGACATGAGAAACTAAAGGTCCAGGACAGCTGGAGTGCAGAAAGGGAAACCAAAGACAGAAAAGGGGTCCCAACTTCCCCTCCTGCCCCTGAGTGAACCACATGCCATGGAGGCAGAAGGGTGCAAGGGATGGGGCAGGGGGGAGAAAGGGTCATAATGAGTGGCACAGGAGATGTAATTTTATCATTGAAGCTCAGAGAAGAAAAGGGCAAGTGCAAAAAGAGGCCAACCGAACTGGAGGAGGGGGAGACGGTGCAGGAAGAATTGGGTGATGTGATCTCCTTGGAAAGACGAGTGCTGCTGGGGCACTAACTTTCACAGTGCTCTGGGTAGGAAAGCTTGATTTACGGCTCTACGACTTGCAGGTACACCCAGCGGCTGAAATTTCCTTCTCACTACAAATCTGTGCCTCCCAAGTAGTGATTATTTCTTCTGGACAATAAGGAAGCTCCAAAGTCGTTACTGTTACTGCTGAGGAATTTGTCACTGGCAGTAGTTGTTATCGTGTGCATTTATAAAGGTCCCCATCACCAGCAGCACCTGGGCACTCAAGGAGGGTGACAGAGTCGAGGCAGCAAACCTTCCTACGGCATGTCACATCCATCACCGACGGCTCTGTAGCTCACTTGAGACAGCCTCTGCCCACACTGCCGTACACTACGTACTGAAAAGACAGCTTCCAGCACACACATTTAATTCTCATGCGTAACGGGAGAGTATAATTTAAAAATATTTGTCAAGAATTATCCAGAGCTATGCCAGAAATTATTTGTGCATCAAAAGCATTTATAAAGTGCAGGAGGCTGCCTGGAAAAGCCGATTCTTAGGTTGCAAGTACCGTGGTATCATGACAGCTTTTCACTGAGAGATGCAGCACGTGCGTTCGCACATTCATTATACAGCTTCGTTCAGCTGCTGAAGGAGTTAAGCCATTCTTAGGTTCCCTAAAACATCTTTTTAATTCTCAGATCTCCCTGTGGGGGCTGGAGGCTAGCTATTCTTTCCACCTGAAGGGTAGGTACCTAGGTTTCTTAACAAGTAAAATTCTTTGTGAGCAGACAAATACAGGCTAAAAGCAAAGACACTTGTTAGGAAGTTATTTCACTACATACAGAAATAGAGGATTGTTGATTCTTATCCTATCTTGCCACCCCATTTCTAACACATGCTAAGGACTGTTATTCTTCAAGAAAAGACCTTTCTCATAAGCAAAAAAAATCATGTTTATATTGCTCGTAAGACAGAATATAAAACATCACTAGTAAAATTATGCAACAAAGCTGAATAATGTGTTTAAGTGCTCACCTATGAAAATTCAAAATTTTCCTTCACTTTATATGTCAGTGGATAAAAAGTAACCCCTCTAGAACAAAGTTTATAACAATCTTTTGATGTTTATGAGTAGAGGGTGTTCTCAGGTGTGTTCTGGACGTGGCTGGTAAACGTGAGGGGCAGCGTGATGCTAATGCAGAACCCAAACATTTGTCCTCAAGATGGTACCCAAGAAGTCACATGTGCAGGTCTTGATGGGTCAGAGGAGTTGAAAAGAATCCCTGAAGAGCCAGTAACTTAACTCAGTCATCGCTGCAGTGCTAAGCTTCCAACAAAGGTTTCCAAAACACCCAGTCTCCTCACAGAATTAAAAAAAAAAAAAAGTAAAGCTACAGAAAACAACCATTCTAAATCCTTAATACAAGCATTATTAAACATTTAAATATGTCTGATCTTGCTTTTGTAGCCAGAGTGTGTTTCTTGGTGCCTAAGTTTATCTCAGGAGACTTAGTCGCCTAAATCAATATTTACTGCAATGATTCAGCAGAACCACTAAATAAAACATGTCTATAGAATCACGGCATCTTAATATTTTATTCTAAAAGACGTCAATTCTAAGAATTTGGATGTAAGAAATATAAGCCTGAAATTGTCCAGCCTAATTTATGTGCACAAAGTTTACTACCATAAATGAGTGTCTGTAAAGCAACACCAACACACTATTTTTTATCATTCCTTTAAATCGCATTAGACTAACAACAGTTTAAGAATCATTCACCACTTGTCATCTGATAATATGGTTTTTAGCTTACATGAAAAAGAGGAAAAATATCACCAGTGTTATCCACATGATATATTCCTTATGCCATCAGCTCTCCATTATCTAGGACAACCTGAGCCTGAGAGACACCATGGACAGGAAAACCCAGTGGCAGTACTGTTGCAGACCCAAGAGTCACTCTGGCATCTCCGTACCACATTCCAGTTTCTGCATATGCTCATTAGTCGAGCCGGCTCCTCACAGATAAGATACGGAAATACGACTGTACCAGTGGCACAGCCTCCTCATGGCTGAATAATCTTCCCACAGCCTTTGGGGAGTGAATGATCTTAGCAGTTAAGACTCCCAGAAACTTCATTTTTTAAGTCTTAGTCAGTGCTCTTGATATGGTATCCTCCTTGTCAACACAGAAGAAAGAAATGAACCCTTTGTTTTCTAATATTTTGTCTTTATTACGCTGCTTTTTCCCAATGTCACATTTTAAACTGGCCTTTAAGTTAAGGATGAGAAACAGCTGTGTGTATACAACAGCCATCCTAGAGGTAATAAATCTGCCGCGTGATTTTTTTTAATTATTGTTTGATTTTGATTTTCATGATCTGTTTGTTGTACATTTGTTGAGGATCATATAAATTGTTGTTTAGGCTGGAAGGCATGGCATAAAATATTAAATATGTTTATATTTTCATAATGTAACATGATCCCCCTTTCCAAGCCAGATCCCATCTCTTAAGACAATTTCTTAGATCTTTCTGATGTACATCCCCTTTCAAATCAGCATAATCAGAGATTGCTAGTTCTACCCCGGCTCGTAGAGGCAATGAGCAGTTGTTTTCATGTTTTCGTTGGCAACTTGTACAATAACTGAGGGAATTAATGCAATTTGATTTCCTCTGGGTTTGTGTCCTTGATTTTTAGCTCCTTTCTCACTGAGATAACCCCAGAAAGTAGTCCCCTAGTCTGTATGTCCTCTCCTGAAGGGACTTCCAGGGACTGTTTGCTGGGCAGCGGGTTAGGGTGTGCCACGCGCCTGCCCGGAGAGACAGCCCTCTCCAGCACAGCCGCCTCCCTGCCACATGGCACTCAGATAATAAGAGGGTTGCCATGAACACCCAGAGCAGAGGTTTGTTAAAGTTACACCAAATATACATGCCGTGAACCCTAGGCAAGGCCTATTGAGGTACAGCTGGAGGGTTACGTGGGCCTGCAGGGGCTCAGCCTGGTAGGGCCTCACTGCTGCTGCTGGTAATGACCTGCTCCTGAACCAAGCTACCCCTGAGCCCCACAGAGGTTTAGTCTTGGAGGGAGCTATTTGGCTCACCCCAAAAGGAGAGCTCCAGTGAGGACCGAGACATGTGCTGTGGAGGGCAGCGGGGGTGGCAGAGCCCAAGAGCACCTGGAGAGCTGTGTGGCTGGATAACACAAACCCAGGTGAGGCCCACGGCCCTCACATGCTCAGCTCTCCCCACCACCAACATCCCATTGCTTCACCCCAAAAAAGCGCCACCCTCCCTGGCTGCTGGCTGAGCAAGAGGAGACCTGCTGTGGGCCTGGGTGTGAGCCATCAGCAGGCACTGTCTGGGACAGGCATAACAACCTGCTCCTCTCTCCCTGCGGGATGCTGAGCTGGTTGCTCTTCCACCCAATCATTCATGATATCTGCAGGAGCAAGGTATCCTCCTGACCCCTTCGGGTAGTGGGTTTCAAACACATCTGAGAGAGCCAGAGACTAACAGAACAATTGCACATATCTGGGCTCCTTAGAAAAGTCAAATAAAAATAAGCCAAAAAAAGGTGGAAATTAACTTTGACACGCTGATGTCCTAAACAAGAAAAACACAAGACCCCCCTACTGTCCTGAAATGGCTCCTTCTCACAACATACATTAACTTCATAACTCATGCTTTTCTTTCTTTTAGTTTTTCCTGTTTTAGTGAAAGCCGAGGAGATTTTAGAACAAATGACTGCTTCTTCATTTGCTTTTTTTGTTATTCAGTTCCTTCCTAGTATGTACATTTCAAGCTTTTATATTTTAAGTGACTTAATTCTGTCATCTGCAAGTTCATCACATTAATGCTTTCATTAATAAAAAGGCAAAACCTGATGCATTTCCTTTTATGGTTTTTGAAGTGAATTCTCCAGGATAAAAAAAAAAAAAAACAACAAAACCCTTCTTGCTGATTGCATTAGCAATATTTACTCTTTGCATTTGTCATTTATTGTAAGCTTTTCTCCCGCATCATCTCATTTCTTATTAGAAATGCACACTTTTAAAAAGTTAGATAGTATTTCCCATCACTCTGTTTTATCACTGGCAAAAATACAGCAGGAGCACAGCTGGTGGTATTCTGCTACCGTGGAGCCGCTTTCAGGGTTTTTTAATCAAACCCTGAGTTTTTCTTTCATCCTGATGCACAAATAGCTCTTTAAAGGAATAAGCATTATTTTGAAGAGACACTCGAGCACTACGTGGCGAGTTTCCTTTGGCGATGCACTTCTGTTGCATACTATTCTGCCTTGTAATCTAAGTCCTTACATCCCATACAGGAGAAGATTGTACTTGGCCAGAAATGTCCACAGAGGTCTCCATCCTAGACTTCAAACCATTCCCTAGTCCCACCAAGCACATGATCGGAAGCAAACTCCTTGTGGTCTAAACTATATCAATCCCGTCTAGACTGTATCTAATCAAACCATGTAAAACTCGTCAACTCCTGTCCATCACCACTGCAGAGGAAATACCAACTACAGCAGGATAATCCTGGATACTATCCCTGAGTGTCCAGGAATGTAACACACTTCATCCAGTGTGTGATAGCAAGCAAAGGAAACTAAATAACCATCATTTCCCAGGAAGAATTCACACAAATACCTCTAGATGGAGAAACACCCACTTGCCAGTGGGTGAATGTTTCTTGCAGAAGGATCATTTCATCCCAGTCATAGAACCATAGAATTTTTTTGGTTAAAAGGGCTAAAAGGGACCTTAAAGATCATCCAGTGGCAACCCCCCTGCCATGGGCAGGGGCACCTTCCACTAGACCAGGTTGCTCAAAGCCTCATCCAGCCTGGCCTTGAACACTTCCAGGGATGGGGCATCCACAGCTTCTCTGGGCAACCTGTTCCAGTGCCTCACCACCCTCTCCGGGAAGAACTTCTTCCTGATATCCAATCTAAACCTCCCCACTTTCAATTTAAACCCGTTACCCCTTGTCCTGTCACTACAGGCCCTTGTAAAAAGTCCCCCCCAGCATCCTTGTAGCCCCTTCAGGCACTGGAAGGTGCAATAAGGTCTCCCCAGAGCCTTCTCTTCTCCAGGCTGAACAAGCCCAACTCTCTCAGCCTGTCCCCATAGCAGAGGTGCTCCAGCCCTCTGAGCATCTTCGTGGCCTCCTCTGGACTTGCTCCAACCGGTCTATATCCTTCTGATGTTGAGGGCTCCACAGCTGGACGCAGCACTCCAGGTGGGGTCTCACCAGACCAGAGTACAGGGGCAGAATCCCCTCCCTCGACCTGCTGGCCACACTTCTCCTGATGCAGCCCCGGATACAGCTGGCTTTCTGGGCTGCAGTCCTGACCCTCAGGAGAAATCTCCTGAAGATGAGCCTGGGAACTATGGGCTCACTTGGAACTCTGCACAATCCCAAAAGCCAGAGACTTAAGAGAGATATATTTTTTACATTTTATAAACTCCCTTCTCCAACAATAACCTGTCTCTGTTGTACAGGTTATGAGATATGAGTCTCTCTTTTTTCCCCCCAGGAGGTAGCAAGCCTGAAATTTCTCCATCCCTTGCCTGCATTTTCCCCTTGCCTGCAGTATGCCCCATACTTCACAGGTATAAATCACCTTTATTTTATTTATGATCTGATTTACACATAACCAGCTAAACGCTGAGCAATCATTCTCAATTCACATTTATCTTACAGACTCACAGAATCATGGATTTGTCTGGGTTGGAAGGGACCTTTAAAGATCATTCAATCCAACCCCCGATCTTTGAAATCTGTTGCTTTTACTTCAGTCCTGAAGAACGGCTTTGTATGGCTGAAGGCTTGCCTGAATTCTTCAAATGTGACAGCTGGCATGTTAAAAAAAAAAAAATTCTCTTCCTACAAGCCACATAGCTGCAGCAAAGTATTCTTTCATCTTTATCTGATATTTCATAATCAATATATTTATGCATTGTTAATGTGCTAGAAAAGCCACACTATAGTAATTTCTTAGTTTATAATTAAGTATGCACAGTATGTAATCACTTAACAATACGTGACATACACATGTATGACAGGGAAGGACTTAAGGCTGTGCATTTTCTTTTCACATTTTCACCTATGCGAACAGCTGTGTTCACATAAGAGAAATGTGAAAAGGAGAAAGTGTTATAGACTTTCCTATCTTCATTTAATACTTCCAATAAAATTGGCAGATAGCTCATATTTTGATTACCACAGGATATATATTTTAACTAGAATTTGCCTAAGCTAAATGCACCCTCCCCCTTTTTACAGTACAAAGTAACAGAATGTATAGATTATTTCATCTTGCAGTGCTAGGGGTATCCACGAACTCAAAGAAAACTCTGTACACAGACGGAATAGCGAGTCATAGCTAATTAGTGCGGTGGGATTCTGGGAGAATTTGCTTACTGCCTTTGAGATTTTCCACATCTTGGATGAGCTGATCAAGCAATAGGTGCTTTGTGACAAGCTGGAAGGCTGTTCATACACTTTTAAAAATAATTTGGTTTAAATAGTATTTCTATGCTAATATGCTGTAGTTTCCCGAGTGAATGTGTAGTGCTTACTTAGGCAGGAATAATAGTTTGTTTTCTCTTGTTTAGAAGACAATTGGGTTTAAAATTTTACATTCGTAGAAGCTGAGTAATGCACTCAACAGTAAGTTGGTTTTTTTCTTCCCTTTACTCTACAGTAGGTTTTTGTGGGAGAAACTTCCTTAAGAGATAAGAGCCAGAAGAGATGAAAATGTGCGGGTATACTACAGCTATGTGGGAAACAGATAGCTAACTATACTATTTATTAAGCTTAAGCTTTTATAAAGCTATAACTTTTTTTTTTGTATTTTTCTTTAATCAGATAAAGAAATAAGTGTTTTAGCAAGAAAAGGAGAGCTTTCTAGCATGTCAAAAATTCAGCGTGTTTTGTTCTGGTGTACCAAACTGGAATGTGGGATGACAGAATCCCAGGAATATAAATTAAAAATAAGCAACTTATTATTCCTATTATTTCTTTCTTTTTTCTCTCCAGCCAATATGAAAGTGAATATTATCAATCAGAAATTTAGACCGTCTTTTATGACCACACAAAAGAAAGATGAGAAAGCCAACAACACATTTGCTGTTGCTTCTGTCCTTCTGTTGCTGTTTCTCTGTACAACATGAAGACAATCTGAAGTCTGTAAATGTGCTCCAAGTTAAATTCAATAGTTACAATAGTAATCCTCAATGTCTGAGCTATCTTTTCAGTCTTCAACTAGGAGAGTTTAGAGGTAGAAAATAATATTTCTTCCAGAAAATTAAGAAATATAGTTTGAGAAAACTCTTTTCCAGATGACTTTGAATTAATCAGGAACTTATCCCAGAGAGTAAGAAGTACGAGTATGACTTAAAATACTTGATATAAATTTTGCCATTGAGGGCATCTATAGGGCTTTCAAGGATGACCTTCGCTTACCATTAAACATAAGTGAACAAAAAAGTATCAGCCACATGTACAAATTAAAGAAACCCAAACAAGTGTAATCTTGATGAATTCTTCACGTGTGAGACTGCACGAGTCTGTCATGTATTGGTTCTTGCAAACACCATCAGCATCTAAATTCAGCACCTTTAAGGCCAACTCCAAGATGCTGCACCTGAAAAATGTGAGCAGCATGGTAAGCCCCACATTCCCTGAGCCCAGTTTACAATTCTAAAACAGCTGACCAAAACCTGAATTCCACCAATGTCCATGAACACTAAGCAAAGGGCATACACGCAGTGGAATCAAACAGCTGTTTGCCATCAGAATGAGTGTTCTCAAGTACTACGTAGGTAGCATTTGGCCAGTGTATCCCATCATTTAGGATAAATTAAAAAAAGCGTTCCCTGGAAATAATTGTTTCTGCTCAGACTCCCATTATCGCATCTCTTCTCTCACCCTAGCTTTCTCTCTCATTAGCTGCCGTGGCACCTCATCCATGTCTGGTGAAACAGATAAGTGGTTGTCATCAACCCCACTACATGAATTACTCATTGTATCTGTGCTCTGAATACTTGAGATGCTCTGAGCGGCACATTTCCCTTCCTCTGTCCCGGACAATTTGCAATCCACTTGCTGCCTGCGTGCTGACTAAGGGAAACGTGAGTTTCCCAGGTTCCTCCTGGCCCTGACCACAGGCACTCGCTTCTCAGTGAACTCCGTGCTCAGCTTGCCTCCAGCGGCAGAGCTTGCTTCTGGGCAGACGACCCCCTTGTTAAGAACCTAAACTTTGCATGACCTAATGTGGGTGGGCTGAAAGTTATGGAGCCATTCGTGCTTTCTCCACAGTTATGGGAGAAAGGAAAGCAGCTCTGGAGAGCAATGGTGAAGTGGGGCAGGTCGTCCTTGAGGAGTGCCTGCCTGTCCCTGCAGACTGCCCAGGGATGCCAGGCAGCCCCATCCCACAGGGTGCCCCGCTAGTAGGTGGTTACAACCCGGTGAGTTGTATCCAGCTGAAACGACCGTGGTTTAACATGTTAGGAACCTCATTCTCCTCTGAAACAGAGACAGACTTACGATGGATTTAGCCCAATAAGTAGGGGATAGATCTGAGCTAACCTGCAGTCGGTCACAATCTTTCAGCCATATGTTTTTGATAACTTGTAACATTCCTTGAATTAAGGTTCAAGGAAAACTTCAGAGTCTACTATTGCTCCTTGAAATAATTACTACTAATGGCATTAATCCACAGACTTCACTTGGACTCTCCACCTGAGTAAGGAATTAGTCTTTTGTAGTGATGTATAGTCATAGATTAAAATCCTTAAGACCTGATGGCATTTTGGTTAATCTACTAAAAATCTTATTCAGGAAAAAAAACCCACACCAGCACAAAACATGGATGATTTAAGATTTTTTTTCTGTCATTTCAGAAAATAAGGGAGTAACTACTTTGTCTCTGGGAAGTTAAAATACTTTATTTTGTTCTGTTTGGTTTTGGTTTGTATTTTCTGTTAAAGATTTTAAGATACTCTGTTAAAGATTTGAAAATACAGAAGTATGCCTAAACTTGTGTTACTACACGTGCGTGCAAAATTTCGAACACAAGGAAAAGCAAACAATTAAAGGAACATTATGATCTGAAATTTGACTCTTATTTTAACTTAGGAAATAACTGGTAATAAGTATAAAAGGAGAAGAACTAGAGAATTCTAGTAGTTGAGATTTCAAAAAGAAAAGTAACTTGTTGCTTTCAGATTTGTCCATTCGGCCTCAATTTGTAACTGAGAGTGCTGCAAAAGATAAAAGTAGTGACAAGTCAACTGGACTTTTAAAGTGAGTTTTGCTTAATATTCAAAAAAGACAAAACACAGAAATAAACTTTTGTTTACAGCATGAAATTTGGCTTTTGTCCCTTGATGTTGTTTCCGTATATTTAGATCCTGAATTATATTTACCTTCCCAAAATAATGGGATAAAAAATAAATGGAAAAGAATTAGCATGCTGAGAAAAAGCAGATTGCCCCTGGATGATAAAGGATCTACTTATATGTTGTTTCAATAGACCAGCTGATACATCTAGTAAAAACAGACAAGCTTTGATGCACAGAAGCCTGGTTTCAGATCTAATAAAAGATATCACCTATCCTTACAAGTTCCGGCTTACTTACTGCCTTGCACCATTCTGGCTACAAAGTCAGTGCTCAAACATTATTACTACTACTAACCTTCCAGCTAAAATAACGTTACGACTACATAAGTCCTAGCGAGAGTTACTTCATGTTTATCAAACATGTTTTTAATGCATGTAATCCCCTCAGAAAGTCTATAGGGCTACATAAAATATAGCATGGCATATAATCTGCATTATGTTCTGAAGTGATGTGTCACAGTGAGGTAATGGAACAGCAATACACTGACAGTTATCAAAATTCAGTCTTTACAAAACAGCAATGTAAACTGACATTTGCTTACTATACTGTTTCATGAAAAGAGAAGTAATGATTTTTCTTACAGAAGTTTTTAACAACAGGAATTATTTCTGCAGGTAACTGGCAATAAGATATAGACAGCTGAGAAAAACTTGTGGGAAAGAAGAGCAGAGTGATAAACATGTAACTCAAGGTTCCAAAATCCTACTCCTCTGCATGGCGCACTGTTAAATCCCTCTTCAGACTGAACAAAAGATCTTCAATCCTGAGAATGAAAAAGAAAACTGGCTTTACAAAATAACAAACTTCCTTCCTGTACATATTTTCAGTTTTAAGCTTTTCTGACAACCGATTTTATAAAGCTCAGATAAAACCACTGATGCAAGATCTGAAATGGATCTGTGCTTTCTTCAAATCATGTTAGCACCTTTGTGCCAAATGTTGTGGTTTATTCTTAAATAATCTTTTCTATTGTTTCTTTCTCTCTGATCACACCTCTTCTTATTTTTTCATCCCAAACTGCACTAGTAACCTTTCTCCTATCAGACTACCCTGTTTTGAAACTCTGCATGGTTTCTTCATGATACCGGCTTCACATGACCCTGTTGTCTAGCTCTCTCGCTGCCTATCAGTTCCTCTTGAGCCTTTTGGCCAGTTTCAATGAACTTTGAACGAGGGATAAGGGCTTTCAGAGAGACGTTAATTCCTACAAATTTTAGGAAAACTGTTAGCGAGAGGAGGAAGGAATGCCAGAGAAGTGCCCGCTGTTGGAAAAGCAAGCTCACGACTAGTCCAGCATATTTAACATAAACCAGGCACTTCAGCACGTGAGGGATGTAATTTAAGGTTGGAGGGAGAGGTTGGAAGGGTGCAAGATCCTCAGCCTTAGGAAAACAAGCTGCTTAAGTTCCACTGCGCACATAGCAACTCCTGTGTTTAGAAACCCGACCTAAGTGAAAATGACCATCGCGTAACATGGAACTGATACAGTTTTGTGAACAACTGTCTCCTTCGAGTTTACACGGGTGCAATGACCCTCTCTATGCAGAGATGCATTCAGAAAAACTGGGGAAATGGCAGTAGTTCACGCATTCACAGAATTTCTTGCAGTTTTTTGACAACGTTCTCATCCAGCCCACTTAGGAATAACATTGACAAGTTTTAGGAACAGTTCCCTTCTTCCCTCACTCTACTCCAAAGGCTGGAAGAAAGTCAGACTTCTTCAAGGTTCATGTGGATGAAGAGAACCATATGGTTGTCAAATTAATTTGTTGAACTCTGTCCAAATCCTATGAGACGGATGCTTTTCACATGGACACCACATGGTTTATCCGAGGACAGTTCGGCTAGGAATAAACTAGGCAGAAGAAATAAAGTATTCCAAATTGCTCCCTCTCCAAAAGATGGATGAGATACACTTTTGGGCCTGTAAACAGACGTTTTCACAACTGGTCTCTGCGCTATCTTCTAAGCAGTTGGTAGACATACAGAGAATTTGTTTATGCTGTTCATCTAACCGTTATTTGAACAACTACATGAATAACAGGAAAAAGGCCACACTGTATTTTTGTTATCTTAAGAATTGTTTCTAATCAGATATCATTCTTTCTTCAACGCAAGAGACCACAGGTCCCTACAAAATCTTACTATCAAATTCCTATGATTTCTACTTAAGCGTGCATTCTTTTGTACCTCTAAGTATGGAGAATGTATTGGGTTTAACTGCTTCTATGTGTCTTTCAAGAGTAATATTATGCTCACTCCAACATCACGGTTAATATCTCATACAACCAGAAATCAAAAGTGGAAAGATGGAAAGTTACACCTGTGAAGACAAGTCTTACATTGATATGGGGAATGGTAATTACAATAGCCATCTCAGGAGAAATTAAAATGAAATGTCCATACTCGACCTTTATTTGTAACAGAAAAGAGACATAACATCACTCCAGATCGGTTTTTACAACTTCTTCATAGACTACTTGTATGGCATTTTTTCCCTGATTTTGAATGTTAATTTATATGTACAGTAAGTACTGATACCTCAGGATAGCCAGGAAGGTAGAGATTACACCTGAGTTTTGCAATACATACACAGTAGCTAACATTTTAAATTTACCACATTTGGATTCTGGCTTTGTTCCATATAGAAAAGCCTAAATACATGGTGTCTAGATGTAGCAATTATATGCTAAACATTTTAAACCCATCTTAATTATTTGTTATTGAAATAACTTTATTGGGTTTTGCTTATCAACGCAAGGGATGCAGAGGGCAAAGTTGTCTCTAGGCTGCTGGGCATTTTCTGATCAGATACACTAATCACCTGCTATGTCAGCTAGAAAATACACATGTATTAGGGCCCCAAAGGCCAATAGGGCCCCTCCCCACACTCCTGCCCAGGACCACATTTCAGCCCAGCCAAGCAGGGAGGTGCCCGATGCCCGGGGCTGTCGCTGGGGCTGCCCTGGTGCCCCAGGCTGGGACGGCAGGATGGGCCCAGGCTGCCAAGGGCTGCTTGGATGCCCTGGGGAGCCCTCAATGCTCCTGGCCCCAAGGGAAAAGCTGGAGGCTGGGGTGCCCGGACAAAACCCATTTCCCGTGGGGAACATCTCTGCATATCTCCGGAATCATCGTTCATTTTTGTCACGCCTTACCCAACCAGTGGCACACATGTCAACATGTGTGCGCCAAGCGTGAGTGTGAAAACAGCAGACGCTGTCCACCACTTATGTGTTGCACTTGGGACTCATTATTATTCCCAGTCTGCAAATATCATTTAATCATCTCTATAGTTTCTGTGACCACTATGATATAATCACGATTTACATTAGGAACGACAATTGTGAAAAACAGTTCTTTTCTGAAAGGGATGACATCCTACGATTCGATGTCGTACAAAATGACATACATCCACACATCATTATTGCCAAAATACTGTCCAAAATACATGCTGCATAAACCAAAGACTGGGGCGAGTGCAAAGTACTCTTACCCTTACTTGCACTCACACGCAGGCTTAAATAAGTCAACAAAAAATTATGCAAACCAAGAGCACTACTCCTGCTTAAGTGATTTACTGGACTGGGCACAAAAATACTGAAAATGTTGCAAGACTGATCCTTGATGAGATCCTGTACAACAAATTTTAATGCCCAGGTAGTAACTTGTTTGATTATCAAGCAGTATTTTATATTTTCCTTTTCAAAGAAATTTTCATTCTCTGCTACGCTGCCCATTCTGTGTTCTGAGAGTGGATAGATCCTACGTAATGCAACATCTAAGGGGCTGAGCTGGAAGGAAAAAATATAATCTTTCACAGGTCTGTGGTAAAATTCTGCTTCCTCTCTTCTGGTACTACTCCTTCATGCTACCCAGTTGCAAAGCTCAATAGCACTACTTCGCATCAGCAACGCTCCAAGTTTAATTTTTGTCGATGGAGCTGAGCGGCATCGATCAGAGTTTAAGAACTGGGGATAAATGCACCTATTAACATAGAGATTTCGTACATTCCAAATCATTCCCTCACCAAAACGTGTCATTTTTCACTTCTTTTGGGCGAGCCAACCAACAGCAGAACCAGCTACCTTGCAACTGGTTTCACTTTTTGTTCGCTAGGCTGGCTGCAGGGCGTGAGCTGGGGAGCCTGCTGGGAAACGTGCCCATTCCCCACATTTTCACACCGAATTACAAATGTTGCAAATGCATTTCTAAACATACCAACGCTGCGGACAGAGGGGAGTTAACCAGAACTACTGAGGAATAGATTATTCTGGCATAGCTCTCTGCATGGACTCTTGTTTTAGAACAATCAGTGAGTTTTGCGAGTGCCCACTGACTTCCACCTTCATACCACGGGTGCTCTTTGGTCAGTGATTTCTCTCACTCGTATCCTTTTGTTTCCATAGTTGCCGCACAAAGATAAACTGGTAACATTTATCTGTAGTACTGGGGAGGGCAGGGGGGAAAGCCAGAATCTTCTCCAAAGGCACTGCATGAGATGAGCCACAGCAATGCTCCCAGAGATGTCTGGAAGCCCGAGCGAGGAGGGACGGGCATCAATCTTTCTTTGGAAGAACAGGGAGAATTCCCCAGGCAGAAGTCTGGTGTGCAGCTTGCTTGTTCAGTAACCAGTAAGCGCCACTGCCGTCCCAATATCTTTTATTTGGTGCCATAAATAGCTGTCTACTTCAGCCTATCGTGACCTTTGATTAGCACGGCTACGAGCAACTGCTGGTCTGCCAAAGCCCTTCAGAACAGACTTTTAAAAGAGGAAGGAGGGCAAATATAAAAGAGAATAAACATGGCCATGTATTTTTTTTTCCATACGAGTACAAAATTCCTCTTGTATCTCAGTCTGCCTCTGCAAACTGTCTAAAACCAGAAAATTACCACCAAAGGTCCCAGAAAGCTGAAGAGGCATCCAAACCTAAGGTTTCAATTGAATTAATCAGAACTTCTCCTCTTAATCTTGGCTGAAGGCACCCTTCTTCACAAGAGGGAATGCTTGCTACAAGTTGTACCAGTATTGTTTCCACAAGTATTGTATCTTTTTTTTTTTGTTGTTGAATTTCTTGTGAACTGACAGTCAGTTTCTTGGTGGACAACTGCCCACATTATAAAAATCCACTGATGCATCACTGTTTGGCACTGCCAAAAAAGCCGAGGCAGTCAGAAGGAACACGGTATTTGGCCTGCCATTGAAACAAGGGTCTGCTTAGCTATAAAGAGAGATGAACATCAATAAACACAAGCAGTTTATTTTTAAGGATAAGAAGTGTAAAAAAACCAGACAGCTACAATTGTTTGAGGTGCCACTGTGCCTCTGTAAGCCATCATAAACAGCGAAGACCTCGAGGGAGAACGCTGTGGCAGGCAAGGAAAGTTAAACGCATTATAGGTGCAGTAATTTTAAAACGCTTTCCCAGGGGGATTAATGGGCTACATTGAAAATAGAAGAGAAAGCCCAAAGTAATTCATAAGGGACCAAAAAGCAGAAAGGAGGCCACAATAACATGCTCAGAAGTATGAAAATCACTGAGATAAAAGGGCTGTCCTGTGATTACATGTATTTCTATCCCAAACACGAATATGCTTATACAGGTTTTTATTCTGGTTATGGCTTGTTTTCATTGTTGGTGAAGAAAATGTGTGTAAAACTATTCTTTCAGTAAATAAACTGGTGCGTTTGTGCAGTGATGAAGCAGCTGCATCCTTTTTACCAAGTGGTTAATACTCGAGTATGTCAGTTTTCCTCCCCAAATACTACAACCTAGCTATTAGCAAAAAAAAAAAAAAAAAAGAAAGAAAAAAAAAAGAGAGACTAACTTTGTTAAAATAGGAAATAACAGCAGGTATCACCACTTGGTTTTGAGCTCTAGCTTTTTACAGAAAAAAAACCCACCCACCCACAGCTCCTGCAATGAGCAACCAGTATTTTAGTCTTTGTCACTGCGTGGTCCAAAAGATAAACATTTTGCACAAGAGTTAAGGCTGTTAGCCCCAGCCTCTTGAGCAAATTCCAACCCATGCGACCTAAATTCCTCTTGTGTTTTCAGCTGGGTACTCTTTTTCACTTCCTGCTCTGAAATTCTTCAATGGTGTTGTTAAAATGAGACTTTGACCTTGGAATACGGACAATCAAAACAAATTAAGCAGCATTTCAGGTGCTCTCAGAGACCAAGTTCCCCATGCCTGCCAAATTCCTGTCCTTCCACAGGCACGCTTTCCTATTTTTTTTCCCCAGGTTTTAAAAACCTTTAAACCTGGAGGTTTAAAGTCCCCCC
>NW_010242204.1:0-261 GCF_000690775.1 Eurypyga helias | reverse complement strand
GCACCTACGCAGGCTGGGATTCTACTGAGTTCACACTCTATAACGCAGTCATGAAGCGAAAAAGGAAGTAAAAGACAAAAGAGGAAAAAAAGGCCCATTTGGCTTTTGGAAACGCTGGTGTCCCCTAAGCAGGTGTCCGTTCTGAGGGAGTCCGCGTTGCAGCGAAGAAGGGAGCCCCCTCCGCGTGCAACTACACCAGCCCCGAGGCCCTGACCAAAGCCTCAGCCGGCGGGCCCGAGGCCTCGAGGGGGCGCGGGCCCG
>NW_010242203.1:19695-20317 GCF_000690775.1 Eurypyga helias | reverse complement strand
ACAGAGGCAGGGAGCCCAGATCTACCCCGAGCACCAAAGGGGTGAAAAATCCCATATCTTACACCCACAAGGAAGCCCATTCCTCAGAAAACTTGCTGCAGGCGGAATCAAGCACGGGTAGCCACGGCATTGCTGTCCTCCCGGAGCACTTGCACGTAGAGTTAGCGGGCACGCTCCTTAGCAATCCATCCATGGGAAATAACGTGGTGTTGAGGGTGCTGGAAGTGTTTCCCAAAAGCTTTTGCTGCCCAAGCCTAAATCCAAAGGAATATTCAGTTTTAGGTCACTTCTGGAGATTTTTCCCATCACCTGTAAAAGCAGGAGAAATTGGGAAGGCGGGGGAAAAAAAAATCAAGGCCAAGTTCCAGGCAGCAGAAATAGCCTTGCTGGAGGATAAATATTCACTCCTGTGGTTTGTTTTGAAGTAACTGTACCTACGTTTGCACGACGTGATGTTTATCCTACGGCTGGATGCACAGTGGCTGTATTTGGGGTGCTGTATTTGGGGTTTCTTCTTGGGTTTGGGGTGGGGTGGTTTTTTTTGCTTATCTTAATATTTTGAGTCAACACACACTAAGTAAATAACTGGAAGAAGTTCCATGGCAGGCCAGTGGCCAAGGAA
>NW_010242203.1:12935-19672 GCF_000690775.1 Eurypyga helias | reverse complement strand
AAAATAATTCCTACCTGAATAGGGCGCCCCTCCGCCACATCGCACTATGGGTGTGGAGTAGGGTATCTTAGTGCATGGTTCACCTTTTCTTGAGCCAGCTGTCAGCAGGGACGTGCGGTCCAGCTGCAGTGCCTCTGCCCACGGTCGCTCCAGGACATTATGTCATGATTTAAAAGTTTACACAACTTCAGCTGCAGGGCAGGGGCCCAGCAAGCAATAACCGGGTCCGCCAAGGATTGTCGCTGCTGATTTTTAACCCAAATTCCTCGGTTAACTGGAAGTACCAATAGTGGGATACCGGGCCCTGTTCTTTGAAACACAACGCTGACATTAAGCCAGGGCAGAGCACGGAGATGGAGCTATCAGCTGAATAAACAGTGCAGCCTTTGAGGGCTCAGAAATTCGCATTTCTGGGTGACGTCTTCCCATGGCTCACAAGGGGCCTGGGCACTGGTCCAGGGGCAGGATGCAGGCTGAGGAACAGCAGAACTATGGATGAATATAGGGAGTGTTGAACAACGCGGGACTGATTGATTTTTAGCCTAACGCTGTCCCTGGTCTCAGGTTCATGAGTCAGCACTGGCACTGTACAACTGGCTCAGGACAATAAAAAACACCTTCCTGCTGCAGTCCAGGTTCCCAGCTCTGTCCCAGCAGCGTAAATGCAGAACAACTGCCTCCAGATGATGGATCGATGCTGGGGAGAGACTCCACCTTTGAGCACATACAGGACTGGAGGAAAACAGACCCAAAACAAAGCCCAGCTGTGGGGTTTGCAGCCTCCTCTACGAATGGGGACTGCCCAGGCTTGCACAAACTCAGAAGGAGATGGGGAAGGCTTTAACTAAAATCAGCCAACTGGAAAGGTCCTATGGGGTAATTACAACCGTAATTAATTTGCATGGTGCACAAAGCATCGCGAAGGACAGTGCCAGACTTTGTCCACGTACACTGCGCCTTTGCATTACAGCCGTAGCAGCATCCAGAGGTCTTTGGTGACAGCACAGCCATGAAGCTGTTGGTTTGGAAACGGGGGGTGGAAGTACGGGTGGAAGACGTCCAGCATAGCACTGTTACAAGGCAGTCGCGGGCCAGTATTACTAAGAGGATTTGCATGCCAGCAGCCCGGGGTCGGGGTCGCACAGAAACCCACGCCTGGCAGCAGAGCCAGCAAGGCAGAAGACAAAAGCATGGGCTTAAAGCGTGTTCCTTAGGAGCAAGGGGTGGGAGAAATGAGAAGCAACCTAAGCTAGGAGAACGGAAATGGTTCTTCTGTGAAGCAGTTGGCTGCTGGGCCTTCATCGTCATTTCACAGCATCATCAAATATTTATTACATTTACATCCAAAACTGTTTGCTAAGCAACGGATGGCTTAACTGGGAGCTCTGTGATGATTATGTTAATTAACCATTTTAGCACCACAGAGGAAATCATGCCTCCAGCTCCACTCCAAGCACCTGTTACTTTCCTCCCCATCTTCCACACTGCTTTGGCTTGCTGAAATAACTCACTTTTTCAAGAAAATTAACCCCCATTGCTCTTCACACACACACACACACCCCAAAGTGCCCACAGTGACTGTACTGACCACTTGCCTTGGAGGCAGCAAGATCTGGTCCCCAGCCTCAAGGGCCTCCCAGCCTTGTTCAAATGAAGCTGGTGCCTTCCAGGTTCCTTTACTTGTTCCCTGGCATCCTGGAAGCCTGCATGGGTCAAGGCATTGCACAAGACACCTTAGCACATAGGAGTAGAGACTTGAATCCCAGCCAGGAGACCTAGCAGAGACACAGAAACAGTAGTGGTGTCCGTAGAGGTGTTTCATTGGTACGATGTTCACTCTGGGAAGGCTTTCTGATTTGAAGAAAGTGGTAAAAATGGAGCTCTGACTGCTTGCTAGCATGGCTTTGCTTATTGACAGGCTTTCTAAGCACGAACAGATAGCCGTGCCGCTTTGGTTCAGCCGCAGCCACACTTTCTGTGGGCTGGGGAATCCACGCTGCAAAGTGTTAAAACCCAAACAGGGTGATGGTGAGCCTTCTCCCAGCCACTGAGAACTGATGATGTGGCTAGAGTTGCACCATACCCTGAGCACAGGGTGTACGCACAGCCAGATCCCAAGAGAATGAATGAGCTAAAATTAGAGAGTCTGAGCTGGGGAGAAGTGGGGACACCTTTTCTGTTCATCAGAAGCGTTTGTGTTCGGAACGGCTGCGTGCCAACTCAGTCGCATCTGGATCCAAACAGAGCGGAGACCAGACCCAGCAGCTCGCTCTGCCAGCCACTTCCAGCCTTCCTCTCCCCTGCAGCAATCTCCCGAGAGGAGTCCTGCTCACAGTCACCCTGCTGCTTTCCCTCATCTTCACAGCCTCCAGGTCTAAGCCGAAGAGCAGAGTGCAGCCCAAGAGGAGGGCTCTCACAGCCACCCTCGCGGTCCCCAGAGCCTAAAACCAGCCCAAGTGCTGGGGCGGTTCCTCCCACGTAAACGAAGTGGCCTTGCACTGCTCTGTGTGAGCCAGCGGGACCAGAGGTAGTACAAGCACCAGCACATCGTTTCATTGCTACAGCACGACTGAGAGTCCTCTCCTCCTGGGCAGCCACCGAAACTTTTGGGCCAAACCATCTGCAATGCAGGCTTAGGACTTTACGGCTGTAACCTCTAAAGGTCTCCGGATTTAAGTATCTTATTTTAATTCCTCCTCCTCCTGCCAAGCATCTGATTGCTTGCACGCTAAGAAGGAAAATGACACAAGGTGCTGAGCTTGCACCACTCCCAACTCATCCGTGTGAAGACACAGGGTCACTGGTGCTCCGGTGATCGGCCCCTGACACGGGATGAACCCAGGGGATCAGTGCTAGCACCCATACCTGCCCATTTTCTGCATCACCCAGCCGATGTGGGGTGCCCCATAGAGCTGCAATTCACGATCAGCTCGCCCAGAGGGTTCACTGCAGCAGGTACCCCAAATTCTGTCCTTCGTGATGCTGTTACCCCAGCAGTCCAGCTCAGGGGACAAGCCACATGGCGTGCCTGCCCTCCAGGAGCGCAGCGGATAACTCGCTGTCCTTCCTCCCCAGCAGCAAGCCAGGAGGATGGAGTTTTGCCTGCAGTAGCTGAGCCACTTAGCAGTGCAGCACAGCAGGCAGCTTATGGAAGTGGAAAGTTTTCAGTGACTAATTGCTGAGCTGCTCGGGAATGACAAGAGGGACTAGAAAAGCCACAGGAGACAAGGAAATAAGAGAACAGGTTAGTCTGAGGAAGGGATGAGAGCCTCCAAATCTGGGGGAGCGGTGGGCACGAGACAATGTAGAGAGATGTATTTTCCTAGAATAAAAATTCCCATTATGTGAAGGCAGCAAGAAAATGGAGCGTAAGAGAGCCCCACACAGCAACCTCCAGGATCTCCCTCCGAGTCTCTCACAGAAGCTCCTTTCTACATCCACTGAACCCCAGGCACATGCTTCCAGCTGTGGGAGGGAGCAGCATTAGAGGAACTGCTGGAAAGGAATCAGTTTTCCATATTTCCCATCCTGAAACAATCAGCTGAGAGTGGCATTTCTCCTTGGCAAGGCCATGTGTGAGGGATTTACAGTCCGAGTCCCGAAGGCCAGTCCCCCCACAGCAGCCCTGATCCCAAGGGACTGGGAGCTACGGCACCAGCTGCTGATGCCCTGCACAGGGAGGCTGTCCCCCACCCCTGCATTTTCCAATCCTCTCTCACGCTGGCTGGCGACGGGGTGGATGCACTGACTCAGTGTGACAGTCAGGAACCACTTAGAGCTGTGGCAGCACCAGGGTCTGATCCTGCTCCTGCTAAAAGCAGTGCCAGTGCTCGGGCGAACGCACGGCTTACACGCTCTTGCACACGCTCTGTCTCCTCTACTCAAAGGCCTTTCCTGGAGCAGCCCAGTGGTATATTCCCACCTCACCCAACTAATACATCTGTGTGCTCACACCAAACACATTCAGGCTTCCAAAGCTCCTCCTTAACCTGCTCAAAAACACACATGTGGGCCAAGAATCCTGGAAAATATAATAGAATCACAGACTGGTTTGGGTTGGAAGGGACCTTAAAGATCATCCAGTTCCAACCCCCCTGCCATGGGCAGGGACACCTTCCACTAGACCAGGTTGCTCCAAGCCTCATCCAGCCTGTTCTTGAGCACTTCCAGGGGGGAAGTATCTCCAATACAAAACACCTTGGAGGAGTGAGACCAGATGTTACACAACTGCCGATCCTTGAAAAGATGGGAATTTTAAAGTGATTTTAGGTTAGAGTTTCTTCTTTGGGTTTTTTCCATGCGTATTTAACAAACAGTTGTAAAACTTCTCTCCAAAAGGTGACAGTTCATTTAATGGTATGAACAGCCTGTTCCTCCGCAGCCTTCTGGGAAGTCACTCTAGTTTATCCCGTGTGCAGTGCAGCTGCCCTGGCACTGCTCGCTTGACTTGTCTCCTCCTCCACCATTTCAGTCATTTGATGGTGTAGTATCCAGCTCCATGCTGACCTCTTCCAACGCAGCTGCAGCGATTGCAGTCGGAGCTAGGACATCATCATGCCGTCCTCCAAGTTTTCTTGGCCTGCAAGAAAGCATTTTGTTCCTGGGAAGGCACGCTGGCCTGGGAGGTGGTGGCTGAGCACTGCTCTCTGCAGGAGGAGGAAGAGCAAGGAGCAGCACAGCGCATCTCCCGCGCATCCGTCCTTGCGGCAGAGCTGCTTCGGGGACGCTGGTTTTAGTGTTAGGCTCCTGGAAGAGGCACTGCCCTGCATCCTGCTCAGGACTAGTCATGGACATAACACCATCTTGAGAGCACATCAAGTATTTTATCACTCCCTGTCCTTGCAGACTTAGGCTGGAAGGTTACATCACTGTGTTCCTCCTGCCTAGCTCCACAAACGGCACTGATCAACTCACCTGAGGTCAAGCCCTCTTCCTACCTGGGCAGCATGTCCAGCCAGTACCAACGGCCAGGCACGAGCCAGCTGCGCCATGTGTGAGCTTAGACCTGGAGGAACAGGGCTGCAGAGCATTGCCCAGCCGTGGATGGGAAGGGGGCAGTCCTGGGGCAGCAGTGTGCACGGTGACGCGCTCTAAAGCCAAGCAGAGGGGCTGCTGGAGAAGAGGTGGGCGGGTTTTTTGCTGTTGCTACAGCAGGTCAGGATGTTTTCTGCATTTAGCTGTAAGTAGAAGGAGGATATTCTCCATACCTACGTGCCTTTGGCACATGAGGAGAGCAGAGAGCAGTAACTGGCAGCCACCGTGCTGGTAGTGGTGGTTTGGGGGTGCTGCAGGTGACAGTTGTGCTGGAACGTGGTTGCTCCCTGAGAGACCAAACCAATTGGGATCGGTGGTCCTGCCTGTGTCCCCCAGCAAGCGGGCAGCCGAGCTGGCTGGCAGCAGCTCAGGGATGAACAGGTAGCGTGAGCAGGGCTGGGGAGCGGACGCGGCTGTGGCAGCTCATTGCCGCGGGCGCCGCGCTCTGCTGCGAGCACGCTGACCTGTCCTTCGCAGGTTGCCTTCGCCTGGGGCCCTGCACCAGCAGCAAAAGGCAACACAAAGTCTCCCCGTAGCTAATCCTTGTCCCTCCTGGGTCGCTTACAACCTTCTGCCCCCAAAACACACTGGGGAGATGAGATTCCCACATGGTACCAATCCACGTGTCTGTGCCTTGAGCTTTAAGAGTGTAAAAGCCTCTATTCACGGCTCTCTGCATCCCAACATAATTAATCACTTGGAGCTTTGCTGCCCAGAGGAGGGTTGCACGCAGGAAAGCGCTGGCTGCCTTTCTCCCTCCTCTTTCCTCGCTGCTTCTCCCCAACTACTCCACTTGTAGGTATTTATTTAGGACTCTTTCTGATCCAGGTGCACTATCAGAGCCTCCGAGCCACCCATCACTGAGCTCTTTGAAACCGTTTTAGCCTACAAGCCAAACACAGGCACCAAGGCTGTTCAGGGAGCAGCAGGGCAAGAGGCAGATGGGCCCCCAGCCATGGTGTAGTAACATACTCGGTGTTACCGTGCTCTAACAGCTTGGCAAAAGGCACATGGATTGCTGGGGGCACGGGGATGGGACCGCTGCGTACGTGTTTGTAGGAGCAGACGTAACCATCCTAGGTCTCAGACCTATAGGGGAAGCTGTGGGGCACAGAGTGAGAAGAGGGCAGAAGGAAAAGGTGAGCATCAAATCAAAAAAGCCTGATGAGCACCTGAGAAGACTATAAAAAAAAAAGAGCTGATAGAAAGGAAATACTGAATAGGACTGAAAATTACAGAAGGCAAGGAATGTCATCAGGAGGGGCGGAGGGCTTCCCCGCAGCACGGCACAGACAGGGCACCCCTGAGCCCCTTGTTGGGGTTTTCAGCTCCTCGGTAGTGCTGCTTTGGCTCAGGGGACTGGAGACAGCACGGAGGTGCTCTCGTTGCGCCGTGCTTGCCCCAACCCCCTGCAAACCGCATCTCTGCCACCCCACCAGCGAAGCTTGCAAAGCCGAAGGCAGCCCAGGGGTACGTAATGGATTACACAAGAGAAAGAAAAGGGAAAGAAAAGGAAGGGAAAAAAAAAGCGCAACAAATCCAGCAGATCTCATTAGGCTAACAAATGCCCTTGTGCCCAGCATCAGCTCAGCCCAGCTCGAGCCACGGTTTGAAAGGAGAGGAAGAGGGAGGGACTGCACGCACGGCCCTTGCTGCGCTCACCCAGCCCTGCCAGAGGCATCTCTCCCCCGCGATGCATCGGG
>NW_010242203.1:2318-12521 GCF_000690775.1 Eurypyga helias | reverse complement strand
CCTGCCTTGGTGGTACACCTCGTTAAACCAACAGGGCAGTTCCTCACGAAAAACTCACAGAACATCAAGTGCAGGGCTGATTTGGGTAGGAATGTCCAAGTTACGCCAGTGTAAAAGGGATGGAGAACGCCCCCCTCAGCAGTAACAGTGGTGGCTCTCTGAAAGTCCTGCCACCAGAAACACTGTCATCTGTGGAATGGGCATGGTGAAAAGGCTTTTTCACACCCAGACATGCCTGCAGGTTGTTTGCAAGGTGCTGTCAGACGGCACTTGTTTCTCTGCACCCCAGCACATTCCATTGCAGAGGCTTCCAAGGGCTTCCATCACCTGTCAGGGAGCAGCAGTAAGGGATATACAAAAGCTGATCTTCATTGTAATATACCCAGACAGCACAATCCCTTGCCACTAAGAATAAAAATAAATGAGCAGCAAGTACGCCCTACCCTGGGGTAAACCGGCATAGTATCATCTATTTAGATTTCGAAAGGAATAATTGCACCTACCCTTGACTCTAAGTACCCGTGTGTAATGGAGCAAACAGCACATGCAATTAAATTAAACGTCAACAGCATTAAACATCCGTTCTCAACTCTCAACCTACCCCATCCATCAGCTCACAAGCACCCTTAACTTCCCCCAGAGACCTCGGCAGCAGAGCTCTGCTGGCTGCTCCTCCCCGCTCTTCAGCGCGCGGATGCGCCGTCGGCAGCAGGAGAGGAGCGGCCCTTTCCCACGTGTGGGAAGGGGCCACAAGTAATTCCTTCACAGGACCTTAGCTGAAAAGGATCGGCAAACACGCGTGCCATAAACCCCTGATTTTTGGCACCACAAGCCAAAGGATTTCTATTTCTGGCAGCCCCCGCAAGCCTGCCCGTCCCGCTGGATGGGGAAGGGTCGGTGTATTTAAGGGCGAGGGGCAAAGCGCAGCCTGTGCTCGGAGCAGCGGGAATGTTCTCCTACAGCCCGGGCACGTCAATCCCTTGGTGCAAAAGAGGCGATGGGGGAAAGCCCGGAGCAGCTGCTCCAGGCGGTGGCTGCTCCCAGAAAGCCGTACTTACGAGGACCATCTGAATAGCTACCGGGTCACGGCGGTGCCGAGAGCAGCCCGACACCGGGCTCACGCTCCCCCGAAGCCATCACCAGGAGATGCCGAGGGAAGAACAACCCTTTGCTGTGGAAAAGACTGCTCTGCCCAAAGAGATCCAGGCCAGCGTCGGGACGGCAGGAACGGCTCCAAACGCGCTTTGTGCCTCATGGCAAGCTGCTGCGAAGGCGGATGCAGCCGGGAAGCGCTCGGCTCGGCAGCAGCCCGTGCAGTGCACATCTGCCCGAGCCGGCCCTGCCACGGGATGCTGCAGCGGCGGAACACCCTACGGCTTGTTCCTCAGCCTCTTTCAGTCAAAGAAAACCTGCTACACCTTTTGGATCCGGATATTTTTCCAAGTTTCTCCAAGGGGGCCTACAAGGAAGCTGGGGGGGACTTTTTACAAGGGCCTGTAGTGACAGGACAAGGGGTAACGGGTTTAAATTGAAAGTGGGGAGGTTTAGATTGGATATCAGGAAGAAGTTCTTCCCGGAGAGGGTGGGGAGGCACTGGGACAGGTTGCCCAGAGAAGCTGTGGATGCCCCATCCCTGGAAGTGTCCAAGGCCAGGCTGGATGAGGCTTGGGGCAACCTGGTCTAGGGGAAGGGGTCCCTGCCCATGGCAGGGGGGGGAACTGGATGATCTTTAAGGTCCCTTCCAACCCCAACCATTCCATGATTCTATGACGCAGAGCTAGGAGAATTATTGCTGGGCTGATGATCTCTACAGCTCCAGGCCAGCTGCCTCCTTGGTGTACTGCCTGGCCATGCTCCCCTGTACCGAGCGCTGCTTGGATTCAACTCCTGCTCCCTTCCCACCATATGGTCCCTCTCTTCCCCTCCCTCCCTGCTCAGGCGCCTTTCCTGCGGAAGCTTGCAGGGAAACGCAGCCGCCGTCCCTCCCTCCGCTGCACTCTGTAGGCGCAGCTCTTTGTTTGGGGACGCGGGGTGTTTCCGTGGCCGCTGTTAATTAGAAGGGTCGCGTCAGCGCTTGCGGTACTGCGAGCCGGAGAGCACCGAGCTGGTGCTGCCCAGGAGAGTTTGCATCCGTGCTCCTCGCCCAGTTAGGATTTGGGCAACGCCAAGGCCCCCAGTCTTGGCCGTTCCACAGCGGTGCCTTCAGGCCAGGCAGTGGGATTGGGCACATCGAGCGGCCACGCGGCACAGCCGCTCCCCACCACCTTATTTCTCCTTCTGCGTCAAGAGGGGAGGGGGCAGGGAGGCACCAGCATAACTCCTAAATTAGGGCAAGTCGTACAGCACTGGCTGGCTGATCTGACAGTGGGGAAGCAAAGAGGAGTACAAAAAATTGTGGGAGACCACAGCGTTAGGCAGAGAGAATCCCCAAATTCCTAAATGGTTCTTTCCACCCATCCCAAACAATTTGCTGAAAAAATTCAGTTTGCTGCAAAATTCCCATTCAGTTTTCCCAGGCCTCGACGGAAAGGAGCTGTGCGTTCCCCAAGCCTGTCCAGAGCCACAATTAGTGCAAAGGTCAAGAGGGATCTGGGCTAAAGATGCCACTAAAGCACTTCCACGCAGCATCCCTCCCTCCCCGCAGCCCAGGGAGACCAACAGGTGGGGGAGAGGACTCCGGCATGAGGGGGACTGACCGGGCAGGATTATGGAGGATGCGTTGGCTGCCTGGCAGGCAGAGTGAGTGAGCGCGGGGGTGTGTGTGTGTGGCGACGGCTGAGGCGGTTAAAATACACTAAAGGAACCAAATCCCCGGTGTCCTTCAAGCCTGGAGTCTCCCAGGCCCTTATGCTTAAAATGGAAATGCAGAATCAATTTCCTCCTCGGAGCTCAGCCCCATTCTTCCCTCCTTCCCACTCATCCCCAAACGCTGCCCATTTCCCCCATCACATTACTGCTGACAGAGCCCTTTAAATTACAATGCAGGATCTTGCACTGCCTAATCCACTTAACTCAACCCCAGCTGATTAAATTGGATGCCATATGGTGGGAGAGCACTGGTGTAATCCGCAGGGACGGGGACACGCTTGTCTCATTACCTGGAGCGCAGCACGGAGCCTTCCCGCTGCACACCTCCGCTCCGGGGCTCTGCTTGCTGCCAGGGATGCGATCGGCAAGGTGCCCGTCCCCAGCAACGACACCGGCTCTGGCAAGGTGGCAGGGCCATTAAACACAGCCCCAAGCAGCTTAAAGGCACTCATTGTCCTCCATCTCTGCTGGCATCTGGCTGTTCCCCCACCCCCAGCTGGTTTAGCGAACATTCCGTCTCCCAAGGGCATTGTGGAAACTGGGGAAGTTTTGCGCTTGGGGGAAAAAAAATAAAAATAGGTGGTGGAGGTCTGTCTGCGGGGAAACGTGCCAATGCCTCGGCTGCGCCGATAGCTGGGGTTGCAGCCCTCAGACGGGTCACTGTGCAACGACGAGGGTTGTCATTAAAAAGGTCACAGCCCAGAATAACACCCTGCAAGGCCGGCCACAGCGGGAGAGCGCATCCCCACGGTAAAGGGGAGATGTGAGGGCACGCTGAGCAGCTGTTGGCTGGACCACATCTGGGGAGACAGCCCTCCGGCACTCCTGGAGCCGCACGGGAAGAGACCCAGCCATCACCCAAACCAAGAAGACATCAGTACCTCCCACGGCGCAGCGTTATCCAACAGGAAAGCCCCATCCCAAGCACTGACAGCACTAACGCTCCTCCCATCCAGCACTCGGGTCCGAGAGGTCAGTGCGAGCCTCGTTTTGTGACGTGCCTTTCCAAGAGAGAGATGTGTGATTTTTCCCAAGCTCAGAATACATCCCCGGCATCCTGCATCCCTTTCTTCTCATCCTAGTGACCAAGATCCCTCTTTCCCAATCAACTGCATGAAATTCCAGCTGCTCTCAGCCCCGCCAGAGCCTTTGCAAAACACATGGTTAGCTGCAGACTAGAGAGGAGCGCTACGACGGGCTGAGACAACGCCAGGGCAGGAGACCACGTCCCTCAGACGCTGCAGGATCGGCACTGCTCAATGATCCCAAACTGTGCGAAAACCCTGCCCGAGAGAGACAGAGCAACAGCACACATCACGTCCTGTTTCCTTACCTTTTCGAAGGTTTGAGGTCAGATTTTCAATCTGCCACTGTAGGAGGTAAGAAGCTCACCTCTAGAAACACCAGGAAGAGTAAGAACCCACGTCATCACGGGTCAGGCTTTAAGCCAACCACTCCCTGTGAAAGCCAGCTGTGGCATCCCAGGCCCACAAACAACATCACCTGAGGTGCTGAAGCTTTGGCCAACACAGGACTCGGGGTCCTGGGGCTTTTTTTAACCCAGGAGGCAGCAAACCCAGTGTTTTAAGCCGACCGCGTTGCCAACATCTATTTTCCCCCGCACTTCTCCTAAAACCCAACTATTTCAGTGGCTTCCTAAGGGCGTTTGGAGGTGGCAGAGAGTGACTACAAAGTGATTTGTCCTCAGCCCGGAGCTGCCCCAAGGAGAGAGCAGTGCTGCCCGGGCAGCAGATGCAGGAGGGGCTTCCAGCCCCCTCGGGCCACACGTGGGTCTATTCCTCATGTCAGTCTGTTAGCGGGTGATGGATGGAGGCTGACAGGAAGGCAAGGCACTCCCTTCATTACAGACACTAATATCATTTATAGAGCATCCCCAAGGTCCCGCAGGGCTTTACCAACCCTTGCTCTCATTCTGGCTGGTGCTGAGCCCCTCTCAGCCCCACGGGTCTCAGGGATAGGGGATGGAGGTGCTGAGCTTCCACAGCCAAGCCTGGGGTCTGATCCTGACTGTGCCGTGCCGTGCAGGAGGGTTACGCAGCCAACCAGGCACCAAATCCTCACTGCACGGAGGAGCTGCAGAGGTCCCAAGCTCGGCCTCCCCTTGCTCCTGCAGCCCAGCAGGATGAAAGAGGCCAGATCCTGCACGTCCCGTAAGCACGCATCCATATCAAAACCTGCCAATAAACCAGCGCCATGCGGAATGTGCCACTGTGCTTGCTGCGGTGGCATTTGGGGACCTCACCACGTCCACCCCCAGAGCCACGGGAACCGCAGCAGCTTTGTCCCATCTGCTTTTCAGACTTGCATCTGGCCGCGGAGCTGGGGAAGACGCTTCTGGAGCGCAACAAAGAGCTGGAGGACTCCCTGCAGCAGATGTACGCCACCAACGAGGAACAAGTGCAGGAAATCGAGGTAGGAACACAGCTGGGATGAGGTGGGGACAGCAGCCACTGCTGTCACCTATGGGTGATGGTGGGGAAGGGGTGCTTCCAGCCATGCCAACAGCTCAGATGCCAGGAGAAAGGAAGGGATCCAGCATGGGGATGGGAGTTAAAGCCCATCCCAGCGCTGGAGAGGATCCTCTTTCCCCACTAATGGGGATTTTCCCCCTTCTCGCATCCCCAGCCCCTGCCCGGATGGCACACACCGGATTTTGGCACCAGGTTGCATCTGGGGCACGTTTGGCCTTTTCCTGCCCACCCGCCAGCATTCACACTCACTTGTCTTTGCTCCGCTGCAGCTTTTCCTTGATTCCAGTTATTCATAATCGCATTCATTCCCAGATGGCCCCTCGGCACCCCCGTAACACAGCCCCTTTGTTAGGGGCATAAAATAGCTCTTTCTCCAAGAGCTGCAATCTAAACCACTGTTTCAAGCATCCTTTGGGGTCAGGGTAGTATTTCTAAGAACCCACAGAACTGAGCTTAAAGGCTTAAACCTGCTGTGCTGGGAGGGTTTTCATCCACTAGAAAATTTCTAAGGATCTGTGAATCAAAAAAGATCTGAACCTCCTGGTTTAGAAAGACCCAGGGCAGAGGAGGGCTGTGGGTTCACCAGAGCAGCACGTGATGCCTGCAGGGATCTGACGGCTGATGGCCGAGGTGGATGGATTTAGCCATCGCCCCCAGCAGCCCTGCGAAAGCACATCCACCATGGATTTGCGATCTGGTCCCGTCTGAGGGTGGGCACATGGGTAGATGTCCCTCTCCCTTGCAGTCTTGCCGTGACAGACTCACATAAAGGGGTCTGCACACACACAGGAACTGCAGGTCTCCTCACATTTCATGGACTCAGAGTTTTAGCCTGAATTCCCAAGGAAACACAGCTTCTGCAATCGATCTGTCAGACGATCCAGTAGCCAACTGGCCCGTTTCCATCGACTTTGCTGAAGGGTGACAGTCCCAGGGATATTAACTGTCTTTGGGTAGTGGGAGCGCGTACAAGGAGCTGAATGGCGAGCTCGAGGTCAGTGCCCTTCGCAGAGGGCAGGGGAAGTTCAGTCGTGTTTTCTACACAAAACCATTTGCAGTGGGCAGGGTATGAATAGTTCACCTGTGGAAGAGGCTTCAACCAGGCAGAGGATAAATCAGGCACAATAGACACTATCAGAGGAAGCAAAGGCTGTAGGAGTTTCTGCCTGTGAAACAACCTGGATTTCGGATATGGAGTGTCTCTGTTTCGCTTTTTCCTGCAGTACCTGACCAAGCAGCTAGAGATGTTGCGGCAGATGAATGAACAGCATGCGAAAGTCTACGAGCAGCTGGACCTGACAGCACGGGACCTGGAGCTAGCTAACCAGAAACTCGTGCTGGAAAGCAAGACATCCCAACAGAAGATACAGTGGTACGGCCTCCCCCCCACCTCACAGCAGCAGTGCTGTACCCAAGCCCTTCATTCCACCTTTCCCCTGCCCCAAAGCGCAGCACGCCGTTGCTGTTTAAGCCATTCTCTCAGCGCTCGGGTTTTGCAGCTATTTAGGACACAAGCTCATTGCACCGATGCTGTTTGCAGAGGTCAGCCACAGCACAGACACCCCTGGGATGAGGGCAGGATAAAGGGGTATCTGTAGCAGCCAGGACAGAGGCGCAGCAGCCTCTCCTCCTCCTCCTGGGATGCGTTTCCTGAAAGAAGAGGCACGCAGTCATATCAGGGAGGTCCCCAGCAGGCACACTGGGCACGGATCCAGCACTTAGTGAAACCCTGGTTAGTCCGTGCTGAAACACCAGTTTATCAATCCCTTCTTACTTCCTAAAACAGTCCCACGTTCAAGGTCACCCCTGGAAACAACAGACTGAGCCGTGTCCTTGCAGCGCAGCATCTTTGGCAAACACGGGTGCAGAGGGGGAGTTTCCGAGCAGAGCGTTGGACAAGCTGCGTGCACAGCCAGCACAAAACCAAACCTCAGCCCAGTCTGTGTCTATCTCTACGAGAGAAACAAGAAGAAGAGAGCAGATAGCTCGCCTGCTTGCTTTTAGCGCAGAGATACTCCAGGACTTCTGTCCCAGAGGCGATGGCTTTAGCCAACTGGTTTGAGGACAGAGGGTCTCAAATCAGTACGACCCCTCGCCACTGCTTCAGTCCCCCGCCCTTTTCTACAAACATCCCCATTCAAGGGTGCCCACGCAGGGAAAGGCCGGCCACTGCCAGCCAAAGCAAGTGCTGTCACGCTCCCAGCGCACACGCTACGGACCGGGAGATTCCTACAGGGAAAAAACCACCTTCCAAGGACCTGTAGTGCCTGACTGCTCTCCGTGCTCCCTCCTCTCCCCGCAGCTTGACGGAAACGATCGAGGGGCTGCAGAACCAAGTGGAGGAGCTGCAGAAGCAGGTGGAGGAAATGCGGAGCTTGGAGCAGCTCCGAATTCGGCGGGAGAAGAGGGAGCGGCGCCGAACCATCCACACTTTCCCCTGCCTTAAGGAGCTGTGCTCCAGCCCCAGGTACTGAGCCTCGCCTTCAGCGACCCCCCCAACCTTCTCCCTCACCTCCTCTGCCTGCGCACGGGGGATGCGGAGGGTTGGCCCGTCTGGGGATGCACAAACCCCCACATACTCCCCCCCACGGATCCAGGCTCTGCGTCAGAGCCGGAAACCCGGTGCCTGAGCGGGCGGCGTTGGCAAAGCACAGCCTAGACCCCAGCATCAGTGATGCCTCGGGTGGGGGGACAGGAGCTCTTTTTCAGGGGGCAAGAACAGGAGGGTCTGGATGCCTCACACTGAGCCAGACCGTGGGGGATAGGCATTGCCTGGAGGGGCTGCGACTGTCCTGGCACATTGGCGGGGGAGATGTGCGGGAACACACACCGGCTCGAGCTCTGCGTAGCTCAAACCAGCCTCCCCCAGCACAGCCCACCCCGTAGCACGTCGTGTGAAGGGGACCCTTACCTCGAGCTGCCTACACAGCTCCCCTCCCCGAACCTGCTCAGCCCGTTTTCCCTTCACAGCTGCCCCCCGGAACAGGACCAGCATCTCTGGCACACTGCAACCGGTTGGGATGGTGCATTTTCCCCTGCACCCCCCAAGGGCACCGGTCACACACCCCAGGATCTGCTGCCGAGTGCTGTACAAACACTTTCAGCACTAGGGCACACTTGATCTTCCTTAAAACCCAGCCACTGTGTTAATTCACTGACCTCGTGAGGGCATTTCTTGCTCAGCTTTATCCATAACAGAGGCTTCTTTAAATAGATGAGCAATCGATAAACTTTCTCACTGAACGCATCCCCTGCCAGAGGATACAAACAAAACCCACTTTCACGGCCACAGCAACAGGGATGTTAGGAGGGCATGACCTAACCCCCAGCCAAATCCACTTCATGTCACTGTGGTTCTTTTCCCCCCTCTCCCCCCGGCGCCTTGGGACCTCAGTTCAGATCTGCGGTTGGCTCGGAAGGTCGGGCTGCCCTTCAGTAACTTGGAAATGGGTTCAATACCCCCCGCCACCCGTCACGCCTCCCAGGGGAAGCCGCGGTGCTTGCATCCTCCCAGTCTGTTCTAACCAGATAGGATGCCATGGGCACTGCATTGAGGAGGAAAATCTGATTTCTGACAGCAGCGTGAGGGAAGGGGGAACTGTGTCATTGTTTCACAGGCAGTGAGCAACGGAGGGGTAACTGTCAGTAGTCTCTTTCTGCCCCCCCTTGCTGTATGTCTTCTCCCACTTTCTCTGGAGCACCTCCGAGACACAGGACAGCGGAGCCTGTGCTTCTGGGTTATGGCTGGATGGGGTTTGGGGTTGTTGGTGCGTGCAGAGAGCGGTCGGTGAACTCCCTGATACAGCGAGTAGCTGATAAACTCCAGCAGGAAAGACTCAAAGCCTTCCACTTTCAGCTCTTGAACACGCATCCTTGCTTCACAGCAACGTTGGTGGCCTGTCTGTCAACTAGGGGAGTCTTTCACCCTTCAGGGTTTCGTTTCACTCCTGTCTTTCATCGCTGCTGTCAAATGAGACTGCAGGTTCTCTGGAGCAGAACCTGGTCTCTGGCCAAAAAGAGCCACAGCCACACCTTGCGGTCTCCCGGCACACGGGAGGAGGCATACCTCGCCCCATGAGCTCAGGTGACCTCCTCTCCGGACACGAGTGGAATTACTCACATGATGATAAGGCACCACGCGAGTGCCTCATGGACTGTCACTTGGCCAGGCTCTCCCAAGGGTCTTTCTTCTCTTGCAGGTATGAGGACGCGTTCCAGGTCCACAGCTCTTCCACGGAGTTCAACCAGAAGCCACTGGAGAGGGAGAACGAGCGCCTCCAAGCCATGGTGAACTCCCTGAGGTCCCAAGTCAACCAGGAGAAGCAGCGGAAGGAGAGGGTGGAGCGGGAGTACACGTCCGTTATCCAGGAGTACTCGGACCTCGAGCAGCGGGTGTGCGAGATGGAGAACTGCAAGCTGCGCATCAAGGAACTGGAAGCGGAGCTCCTAGAGCTACAACAGATGAAACAAGTCAAGAAATATCTGCTCAGCAGGGAAGACAACTTGTCTGAGGCCCTCCTCGAGCCGCTGAATAACGCCCCAGAAGCAGACTACATCGACCTCTCGGAGGAGGAGGGAGGGAAAAGTCACGGGCCATCAATGACACCTTCCCCAAACCACCCAGTCCGGAAAAGCTGCAGCGACACGGCCCTCAACGCCATCGTGACCAAGGATGCCGTGAGCCGGCACGAGGGCAATTACACGCTACACGCCAACAACGTGCGCAAACGGGGCATGTCCATCCTGAGGGAAGTGGACGAGCAGTATCACGCCTTGCTGGAGAAGTACGAGGAGCTCCTGAGCAAATGCCGGCAGCACAAGGACAGCGTGCGCCACGCGGGGGTCCAAACGTCCCGGCCCATCTCCCGCGACAGCTCCTTCAGAGACTTCCGGGGAGAGGGAC
>NW_010242203.1:0-2275 GCF_000690775.1 Eurypyga helias | reverse complement strand
TGGAGGCGGTGGACAAGCGGCTGGAGCAGAGCCAGCCCGAGTACAAGGCTCTTTTTAAGGAGATCTTCTCCCGCATCCAGAAAACGAAAGCAGACATCAACGCCACAAAGGTGAAAAACAAGAGCAGCAAATGAGTCCTGCGCCTCTGCAAACCCCCACGTGCAATCGCGACGGCCAAGTCTTCTCTCTCCAGCCCCCAGGAAACGCCACGTGGCCCCACTGCTTTGAAGGTTCAAGAGGTTTACGAGCAAGAAAACGTCACGGAGACTCAACTCACTTTTTTTAAGCTTGAGCTCTGGACATGTCGTTGGGACAATTGTACATTGTAGTTAGAGGATTTCAGAAACTGTACGACGGATCTGCATGAGTTGCTGCCCCTGCCAGGCATGGCAACAGCCACGTAAAACCGCACCACGAAAAAAGGAAACCCACCACCTCCTCCACCCTTTTCAGCCCGTCTTACGGCCCGATCACCCGCAAGCGAAAGCCTGGCTGTCCCCCAGCGTCCTGCCGCCGCTGGGTCAAACGAAAAGCCATCCGCGCTCCAGGGGCTGCTCCAGCACGCCAGCCCAACCCTCCACTTCGGTTTGATGGCCAAGAACCTACGCTTGTACCCGAGAGGCTTCCATCTACACCTTTCCCTTCCCCAAAGGGCACTGTGTTCTTGCTATTTAAGCCATTATCAGTCAGGTTTTTCAGCTATTTACAATGCAAGCTCATTGCAACTGGAAAAACTTGAAGAGAAACATAAAACCGATCGTTCTGTCGTCATCGGCATCACTTAGTATTTCAGTCCCTACTCTCCAGACTTGGTAGGCATATGGGATTTCCTCGCTTTCAATCTGCCCCGGTATTTCAGCCCAGGTGAAGCGCTGTGCCCGGTAGGAACTTGGCGACCAGGGCTTTCCCATACGCTAGACAAGAAGTGCTATGACAGTATCCGAGACATGCTGTCACCTCACGGTCTGGGTACCAGCCCTCTGTGCTGTGCTCTTCCAGAGGCTGCCATTGCCCCGTTGTAGCAAACTCCTCAAATACAGCTTGTATGGACTCGCAAAGCTGGCTGCCCGCGACTCGCGTGCAAGCGGAGGGATAAAAGCATCGCACCAGGTGCCGGGAGCTCTGGCCCTGGCCGTAGCGCGGGTCACGCATCGCTCCACGCTTTTACTCTGGACATCTCCCCAGCTGAGGGGACAGATTTCAGTTTTCTGCTGAAAATAATCCTTCTTGGCTGAGATACTGTCTCCAGAGGTCGTCACCTCTCACATCCCAGTTCACTTTCCAGCACCGAAATCTCACTTTTGCTTCCACGGACATGCGAACACACAGCCAAAAGGCCACTGCAGTCTCAGGAAATCACCAGTTTCCACTTTCCATGAACCAGACGTTGACCTTGTACAGTCAGACGCGCGTTGTAGGCAGAGAAGCAGCATTTCCTTACACCATAGGCAACACCCCGAGCACCGAGCCACCAGAAACGAGCTGTTCAGTGTAAGCTACCTATTCTCTGCTTGCCTGGAGGCAAACGTCAGGCCAGAGCGGGATTCTGTTTTCACCAGCTTACATCCCAAAATCTTGGGGAAATGGTTGGGGTTTTGCAACATGGAGAAAAATAAATGAGTATCTGGCTTTGGAGGGGAAGACTGTTAAAATGTAATTATCCTCCAAGCTACCTTTCTTTCACTTACATGGAATTAATGCAAAACACCCCCCAAAATTCCCTCTTGTGTTAAGCTGAGTACCACGGAGGTAAGTTGGCAGGAGTGCGATGCCCAAACCGTATCCGTCTCCTCCCCAAACCACCCAGCACTGAACGCTCCGCTCCTCCACGCTCTGCATTTTCAGGTGCCCTGTGGCCCCAAGACTCGAGAAACCTTAGGAGCCACGCGCACGACTGTGGCTACCAGCTCTGTAACTGTATGGAGAACCTTCATGCCTTATTTATTTATAATGGAAAGCAGTTGTCTAATAAAATTAAATAAATAAAAAAATAACAGCAGCAGCAACAGAAGCATCGTTGTTCCTTTTCTCGGGGCGTTCACCACCCTATTGCTTCGACTTTTGTAGCAGGGGATGTCTGAAGTCAGGCAACGTTCACGCTTGCAGCCATCGGGTCGCTGCTGAGGTGTGGGAAGAGGAGCCTTCGCTTTCCATTTTCAACAATCCTGTGTGAATCGGCATCACAGTTCAGCACACGCTGGCTTAAATATATTCTCTAATGCTTTATTCTCTTCTCGAATGAAAAGAAACATGGGTTGGAGCGAGTCCAGAGGAG
>NW_010242202.1:23235-23864 GCF_000690775.1 Eurypyga helias | reverse complement strand
CGGTGCAGGGGCGCCCGGGCCCCCCTCAGCGGGGCGGGAGCCAAGGGTGGGTGGTGGCAGGCCGCACCGAGGTCTCTGCCCCTCGTCGGGGAGCCGCCCCGACGGAGAAGAGGTGGAGGAAGAGGCGACGGGAGATGGGTGATGGGCACAGCTCCTTCGGGAGGGGAACTGTGCAAATCACGTTTCTTGTTGCGTACCCCGTATCCTCCCCCTCCTCGACATGCGGAGCGTGAAGAGCTTTGTTCAGGGAGGGTGTGATGCATAGTTGGACCAGCTGAAATGCAAGGGCAGGATTGGAAAGAAAGGAGAGAAATAGAGCGTATTTCTCGAGTGAGTATGTGAGGGAGCAGGGTAGGCAGCCGAGTCCTGCCTCTTTGGGGAGGCTCCCTTTGTGCTGGAGGAAAAATTCATGTCAGAAATTGGCGTGATTCTCAGTGTGATGGAAAGCTAGAGCCTTAGCAAGGAGGAGTAGAAGGATGAAGCATGTGCGCTTCACAGGGGCGCCTTTTCCCCCAAGCAAACTGGAGGTTAACCTGAAAAAACAAGTGAGGTGAAAACACCGGTTTATTCAGTCAGGTTGGGTTATGGAGGTGTTGAAATAAGTACAGCTGACTGATGGCACCGTGGGA